>NC_047023.1:4311050-4620980 GCF_902652985.1 Pecten maximus | reverse complement strand
AACATTCTGTCAAAATAAATTAATCAGTTAAACTTGAAAATAAACAATAATAAATATGATACACATTTTATATTTGTCAATAACAAAAGAGTTTATAAGTAATTTCCACTTCATATATACACACCAACATCATACATACATACATACATACATACATACATACATACATACATGCATACATACATACATACATACATACATACAAAATGTACATACATACATACATACATACATACATACATACATACATACATACATACATACATACATACATAACATGACATGACATGACATGACATGACACACACACACACACACACAACTACATAACAAATAAACATAACATGTAACATAATATGGAATATATCACATAAGACGTAACATCAGCATAATATATTTATAACATAAATGTAACATAACATATTTACATCCATTTTGACCACTAATATACAAACATAAACACACGCCTACATCTTTCTCTCACAGATGTGTGGCACATCAATGTAAATAAAACTGTTACAGGAACTGAGGTACTGTTTAGACAAACACAAAGCACAAACATGGAAGATACTGGTGGAGTTGAAAAGCCTTGGTCTCTTCTCGTATTAAATATATATATGATATTTAAATGTATAATAATATATAATATTGCGATAATAATTTTTCCAAGGGAAATATATAATATTAGTTGCCTAAGCAACTCAAAATATAATTACATTGACATTTATGTGCATCAGATACTGCCAATAATGGCTATACTCAAGAAAATGGGTCGGGTCTAATATTGTCCCTAACTTGAGCCCTATCTGCGTCATTTTCTTTAATACCTCAACCAGGGAAACTGACTCCTGCACAAAATGATAACTGTCACAATCTCAGACAGCGAGACGGAGACGGCACGTCAAAGTTGTCGACACTCATGGTCGGCCAGTGTGTCCAAGTATGGTTAGGAATGGGTTGCGGGAGTTTCATTTAAGGCCAAGACGTCCCTATGTTGGTCCGCCACTTACACAGCGGCCGCCAACGTCGAATGCAATGGATGCTTTCACATGCACCTAATCGGTTTCGTTTGGTCAACTGGAGACGTGTGTTGTTCACTGACGA
The DNA here is from genome assembly GCF_902652985.1 of Pecten maximus. Classification (NCBI taxonomy): domain Eukaryota; kingdom Metazoa; phylum Mollusca; class Bivalvia; order Pectinida; family Pectinidae; genus Pecten; species Pecten maximus. The sequence continues at coordinate 4,619,876 of NC_047023.1, read as the reverse complement.
CTCTCGCGTTAGGCTTTACATGTCAGATGGACGACAGCGTGTCTAATGACGTCGTGGTGAGCGTTATTCTGACGCTTACGTAACGGAAAACGACAGGAACACCTCTCGTTGAAAGGTAATCTTATAGCAGTAAGAAATCGGGTAAGGTCTTCAGACCACGCGTTCTTCCGCGGTGGCCGAGTGGTTAAGGTGTCCCGACACTTTATCACTAGCCTTCCACCTCTGGGTTGCGAGTTCGACACCTACGTGGGGCAGTTGCCAGGGTACTGACTGTAGGCCGGTGGTTCTTCTCCGGGTACTCCGGCTTTCCTCCACCTCCGAAACCTGGCATGTCCTTAAATGACCCTGACTGTTAATAGGACGTTTAACAAAACCAAACCAAACCAAACCAAACCGCTTATCCATCAAGATAACAGCACGACAATACGACGCGCCATGTTGCTAGGGTTTGTCGTGACTTTTTGACTTAAAACAACGTTCAAATATGTCCCCAATCGAACATTTGTGGGACGAGCTAGACAAGAGGGTTAGAAAGCGCGTCAACGTCCCATATAACGTCGCTCAACCCACGCAAGCCCTTATTCAGGAGTGAAATAATATCCCTCAAAGGGCAATAAACACCTTGATGGGGTCAATGTTAAGGAGAGTAAGAACAGCGACTGATCCCTCGGGTGGGCACGCACGCTACTGATTTTGATCAGGAAACAGCGTAGGAGGTACCCTTGTTTAAACAGTATTGACACAAACACCGTCTGTGATCGGACGACAAAATCATCAAAAAATATTCAGTAATGATATAATAATCGAGAAACATCACCATGAACTTATCATTAAAGAACCATGTAAAATGATTATTGAAAATAAACGTTTAGTATACATAGAACAGTTGAACATGCATGTGTAAGCCTGATCTTCAAATTATGCAATATAGTCAAGCACTTGTATTTCATTCAATATTTAGTCAATATTTAGTCAATTAAACGTGTTGAGTCAATTCAATATCAGACATATCTACCGAATATAAAGACATATCTACCGCATATAAAGGCATATCTACCGAATATAAGGTTATGTCTACCGAATATAAAGACGTATCTACCGAATATAAGAATGTGTCTACCGAATATAAAGACATAACCACCGAATATAAAGAAAAAAGCACCGCATATAATGGTATAACTACATCATATAAAGACATAACCACCGAATATAATCATATTTGATCACCTAAGACAGCTCTGGCGTTCCATAGGAATCTACCGAGATGACCGAATGTTGTATCTACATCTACAATACTTCCGGCTGGTAATAAACACCAACACCAAAACGTCAGCCTTGCTCCGCCTCCCAGTGTTACTTCCAAGTCCTTGGTACACTCAGGACATTCGACATTCGTCACATCGACAATAACATTTACACAATTGCGCCTGAGCTGCAACAATTTTCCGGACCCCTGTTGTATGAGCAACCGTGACTGATTTATTTACTCTGTCGATTCAACACATTAATTTCAATTAATGAGGTGAATTAATAAATATATCAAACTATTCACTCCGCTCAATGAAGCGCTTCTTTTATATTAATCAATTTCCAGTACATATGCAATATTGACAGAAAGATTTTATCGTTCTAATGAATAAATAAAAACATCTGTTGAACAGCTTCTTAAAGAGAGCTTTCAAATATGCTACATAATGTTTTAAATCGACTTTAGCACGAACAATAATTTCGGGTATGTGTGTGGTGTGGTGGGGGGCAATGGTGTGTTAGGTTGTGTGGGTCTTTTTGCTTAAAATGTACTCGTTTTATTTCTTAAACAGCAATACGAGCATCGAATACCAGTTTTGTGAAAGCTTTTTGCTATCACCTTTAAAAAATAAATTGAGATGAAGAGATATCTAAACGCCATACGTGTGGTCTGTTAATGCCGGGTGTGTTTATGAAGTGTTATAATAGTACAATATCGATTCAGATTGTCTAAGACCGATAAGATTGGTGTAATTACAATGTATAGTTGCCCTGGAGTAATAAAGGGTCAAAATGAAACATGATATTTATATTTCATTATAGTCATACTCCTTGATAACATTCGAATTTCCTTACTAAGTAGTTATTTTGATAGGAAAAGTCTTTTGACCAAATACAAGGGACCCTGAGTGTTGGTGTCTCCTTGACAACCGTCGTTAACGGACCCTGACTGTTGGTGTCTTCTTGACAACCGTCGTTAACGGACCCTGACTGTTGGTGTCTCCTTGACAACCGTCGTTAACGGACCCTTACTGTTGGTGTCTCCTTGACAACCGTCGTTAACGGACCCTGACTGTTGGTGTCTCCTTGACAACCGTCGTTAACGGACCCTGACTGTTGGTGTCTCCTTGACAACCGTCGTTAATGGATCCTGACTGTTGGTGTCTCCTTGACAACCGTCCTTTACGGACCGTAACTGTTGGTGTCTCCTTGACACCCGTCCTTTACGGACCCTGACTGTCGGTGTTTTCTTGACACCCGTCCTTAACGGACCACAACTGGTTGTGTTTCCTTGAGACCCTTGATGTTGTGGAAAATTAAAATCTCGTATATGACAATCTCAATCTGAACGAGCTTGAAATGTAAAATGGTCAAAACGAATGACCGAATATATCTGAAGAATGGTCTGTAGTGGTGTGTGCTACCTTTGGACGCAATCCGTGCAGGAGAGGGGAAAGATATGTCTTATGTATCACGCTGTATCTCTTGGGTGAGTGCTAATCATGTCCACGGCATGATCGAGTCGGCTTCTCCTTTGTCCCTAGTTCAGGGGACATTGGAGGGCCAAAAATTAACGCATGTCGTATTTCACTGTACGCTGATCAAAGTAGAAGACTTAAAATTACAATCCACAATTTCCGTCCCGCATTGATTATGGTTGTCACGCACAGTGGATATTGACACAGATTTAGTAGTGACGTAGTAGACTAGGAACTGTGCGTACATGCATCGGCCATTTGTTGCTAGCTTTCCTCGTGGAGAAATTAAATATTCAGTGATGAAAAAACACTCACTTTACATAAGCTTTTTGTACAAATCATCGGGTAACAGGAAAAAACGTTAAAATTGCGTAGATCAGTCCTTTGAAGATGGCGCGGTAAAGTTGACGTCTTGGTGACGTCACAAAGAGACGACGTCATGATTTTGTTACCGATTAATCCGATGAGCCTTTTTTCACTGTTTTACGCTAATTTTAACGCAGTCAGAATTTACAAAGCTGAAGAAGGGAGTGATGCAATTATAGGCCAAATGACGTCACCATGATGGAGATTCATGTCAATTACTTCCGCTTACAAAAATACCAACACACCTTCCATATTCATGACCTGTGATGTCACCATCATAGAAAAGTGTGTCAATTACTTTCGTGTTCAGAAATCTATTCATATTTTGGCCCCGTGGTATCACTTTTGTGGAATTTCCTGTTGATAATTCTCTCGTACGAAAAACGATAATAAATAAATAAATAAAAAATCATCAATATTCATGACAAGTGATGTCAACGTCCAGTTAATAACTTTCGTCACATAACAATGAACAATATATCCAGTGATTCGGTCGTTGACAGATAGTATATGCGGGTAGTCTCTCATTCGGGATTCCCTGACGCAGTACTTTAGTGGATTATAATACGTAACACAAACATGATATAGTATTTTATTTGTTTTACAACCAGATATTATGGTGTATGATAATCACGCTTATTGGCCCTGATAGATGTGTAGGTCTGTTCCATACATTTTACGGCCGATAAGGGAATCGAACCTCGGTCGCCTACACAAGTGATCATGTTATTAGGACGTGCGTTTTCATGCATACATGTATTGTGTATACCAGTGTTCCTATATATGAGAGGTTATGGCAAAGCTGTAAATAATTTTAGAACACAAAGTCATCTATAAGGATTGATTTCAAGATGGGCTATGCAAGATAGATACAAGATAAAAAGAAGAGGACAATAAGTAAGAGTGATTGCCCAAGTGGTCGGGAATAAGTCTACATAGGTATACTATTACTAAAATACACTGCTGAAGATACAGTCGACCATTTCCCCTCCGAACCTATGAAATGTAATAGTACCGCATGACAAACTTCCTTGTGAAGACATTGTGACCGGGATATGACCTCGCAATAACCCCGAAGTCCAAATGTTCCCAGACAACGGGGCATTCAGGTTGTGTCCGGATTATATACATGTACGTTCTTAAATTACTGTGTACTTCTTCTTGTCACAAATATGTCACATACCGCAGGAGACAAACAGAGAACATCGAAGGAACTTAAGCGGTCTCCCGTGGAGCTCTAACACTGAGCTGCATGTACTTTATTCCATTGAGAGTCTGAAAACTATTCATCAATAATTCAGGTAAGAAAAACCACAATTGTGCCTCGAGCGTGCTATATCTAAGTCACAGTAATACCGGAACCCCAAACCTGCCGTGCTAGCAGAGAATATCTTATCAAAAGCCGTCATAAATGTTTTATCGGGGGAGTATCTGTCATGAGACATATGTCACAGCTACATCGCTTCATCACCGGGGTGCCGTAGTGGGAGGGGAAAACTACGGTTAACGAGTATTCTGTGTAATCCCAACAACACAATAGGCCAATTCTGATAGGTCATTAATACGCATCTGATAGAAGGGACAGAAGTGACGTCACAACGTAGGTCATCAATACGCATCTGATAGAAAGGACGGAAGTGACGTCACAACGTAGGTCATCAATACGCATCTGATAGAAAGGACGGAAGTGACGTCACAACGTAGGTCATCAATACGCATCTGATAGAAAGGACGGAAGTGACGTCACAACGTAAGTCATCAATACGCATCTGATAGAAAGGACGGAAGTGACGTCACAACGTAGGTCATCAATACGCATCTGATAGAAAGGCCGGAAGTGACGTCACAGTGTAGTTCTTAAGAGACAGCCAACATAAAATATGGGCGCCAAACGTGCGCAGTTATCTTTATGTAAAAGAGACAAAAAAAAAGGTTACATTTATAGATGAATACAATTGTAGGTACATCATATTGAAGTAATGATGTGTCCATTAATGATATATATGGTTCATGGGTGTACGCTCTGCATTAATGTTACATTGTATCACCCCATGCATTTCTTGAGATAAGCTGGTTTGATATTGCTTGATATCGCATTAACACAAGCACCCCGCTGTGTCAAAGAGAGTACAACTACCGACCAATATAATTTTCGAAATTCATCTTAGTATCTATAGACAAATTTGTGTCCTTTTGGATTTACTGAAGCATCGGTATGGCCTTGGGTTATGAATATCAATACAATATAGAAAGCACAAATAGGTCAACGCCCTCTAGGTTATTCAAACATAAAGCCAACGGTAAGACTGGATCATTTAATGAATTATAAGTGTTATTCCCAGACACTCCCAGACCATTAATAACGATTACATGGTCTGTTAACCTCACGTCAATTTTATCACAAAAGATGACTGAGATTTACTACTATGTCGTAAATTTTCTCGATGTCGTAAACTAAAGCTGAATGTCGTAATTCTAGGAGATGTCGTTATCTACATAGAGGTTTGTTGTAAATACCAAATCGGTGGGTCTCGGAACTAGCTAGAAGGAATAAAGACAGTAGAGAATTCAGTTGATTTATATGAAAACTGAAACTGACAATATGAACAGACAGTGTACATTATTAATGTGTATCAATTATGGTATGATTGCAGTGTGCGGCGTGTGTCTATAACACATCAATGGCCGATTCTCATCAACCACGCCGGCAGAGACTCCCGCTCACACGGGGTCACATGGGACCTGCTTGTGTATGGAATGGTCACCGAAGCATGACCTTTAGGTACGAGTTCTATACAATTACCGGCCTTATATTTGTTCAAATCTAGGATGTGAAATATGTCTATCAAAATATTTCATAAATCATCCTCCGTCGTGTTTTGTATTGAGTCATTTTATTGGAATAACACGGTGACATATTAAACGACAATTTTAATACAATTACCATGTTGGTATGAGAGCATATCCTCGGATGTACCAGGGAAGAACATCTGTATAACGGAACTTTAACTTGCAGTTAACAGAAACAGGAATTTGAACGATTTAAATCACTTAAAAGAATGAAACCAGGCGCTCCGGAAGGGATATCTCGTGCTATATCAACAATAAACACAATATCCGTCTTGACAGAATGTGATGAAAATGCATTCGCTAAGTGGGAATGAAGGACTGGGAAACCAAGAATACATCCTCGAATTTGCGCACAGTATTGCAGCACTGTTAAAATAATTTTCACAAAATCTGAACATAGATAAAAAGGACGAGGTACGTCAAAACATCCTAATATAGTTATAATGTTAGACTGAAAATCGAATATACCTTAGGTACATACACTTATGGAGAAATGTTTCAATTTCTACTCAAGTTGGACTCAATGAAACTACTTAATCTGTTTCATTTGCTCATGAATTTGACCAGATTAACACTGATCAGTGCGTATGAATACATGGTTAAAATCCTTCCGCCTAACAATTTCACTTTTTCTACATTGTTGTTATAAACATGGAATAATTATTAAAATTATCAGATTTATAATGTATTCTTTTATTTTATGAAAAAACAGATATGCTACATGTAGATACTTCTATTTTGACAAAATAATGCTGTTTTTAATCCTAAAATTGCGGACTATTTTACTCGAACGACTAGACATGCACAATCCGGAACTCCTCGGGCTTTTCCGCATTTGGACTTGCACAAGCTTCGAGACATTAATATCTAGACCGACTTTTTTATTAGAAAAAAACCCAAACAATTGAAATATAAGGATTGAATCTTGGTTTGGTCGATTTCATTAGGTCATGAATTGAGTTGCTTCGCAGTTCATGTTGAATTTGTCTCATGAGCAACTCAATTCATGACCCCATGAAATCGACCAAATCAAGATTCAATCCTTAAATAAATTAATATGTCCAAGTTATAAACATCAAATTAATCACCTAATGCACACCCATCAATTGGTGTATTATAATATTCAGTACCATTACCACAATTAAAACAAGCTCTACATATATAAATATCAGTGTTTTGTTATAAAGAAAAATGTACTTTATTGATATATAAAACTTTGTGAAACTGAAAATATGTTAATCCGTACATTACGGTAATCCTGTAGAAGTCCCTTGTATTGTTTGTAGATTACATATGTTCAGTATAAGTAGCTGGTTCCTCAGAACTCATCCTATGGCACTGGCTGTGAATACGAACATAAGAGTTTTCATGCCGCGTGAACAGCCTTACTCCAAATCGTCATGCTTTCCTCTGATATAAACGTTGTTAAATCACCTACAACACACGTTGTTTAGTGGAAGATGCTTCGTAAGTGCGTGATCCCCCAACACTGACATAATACCGTCTAGCTTACGGATTCTCCCTGACTACCTCCAATTCCCATAAAGACGTTTAAACAACAGTTATCCGGCAAGTAATGAAGGCGGTAGAACCTCGGCGTCACGGTGATAAAAGTCCATCACGTTAGCACGTGGGACTCACTAATGCTTTATGGCGTTGGTAGGACTTGTTGACAGCTTCATGTACTTTTTGAGTCTGACTTTAGTAAACATGAACAAAGTGGAACTGGTGATGTTGTCCATTCGACGAAGTTAAGATATTGAAAAAAGCTAGGTAAGGTAAGGTAATAAAAAGGTATGAAAAATTCATATCAAACCATTTTAGCATGCGATGACGTCACAAAATAATAGACTTAGTTCAAGTAGTACTTGACATTTGGTGAAATAATGAGAGTACTTTTATTTCTACTTTATGTGTGAAAATAGACAAGAAAACCACAAGGAAACCACAAAAAGACAAAATACAAAAAGACAAAACACAAAAAGACAAAATACATTTGTATGTTGAGTTTGTGATTATCATCATACTTTTTTTTTTTTGTAATGTTGATATGCCAGAATTTTAGACTGGTTTCCGATGGTTCTAGATGACATTCTATGCGGCTTATGTGTAGCGACGCATCGTTTTCATGTGTCCGAATATAGTTTGTTTTCCTAGAATCATGAAATAGCAGCGAGATAAGAAACAATGAAACAACAATGTTCCAAGAGACGGAGAAACAACGATACTAAAATGGTGTTTTTGACTGACGTTACTATAGTCTTGTTTGCTCAAGTTTGCTTGTTTGTTTGCTGGCTTTATTGCCCCGTGAATAGCCAGGGTCATTTTAGGCGGGGAATGTTTGTAGTAGCTGGTGACTACCTCACCTAACTACATATGGGAGGGCGTCACATGCGTCCAGATCAATACGGGTAAAGTGTCTTGTTCAAGAATACCGTGTGCTTAATCATAATTTAAAAAAGATGTTTTCACAGTGAACTCTAGTTAATTCTCTACCTTTGAGTTTAGAATCGTCATGGATATTATGTTATTGACAAAAGAAAGAAAGAAAAAAGGAAATAAATAAAACTGGGTCAATCAACAACCAACTAAGTGAACCTTCATTAGAAAAGCCTCATGAACCAAATGATATAATCAAATGGTCCTTGGTACATGTACTTCTTTAAGTCCTAAAACCACTCTGAAGCGCTGATTATTTGATTCTAAATATTTGAAATAATAGGTATCGTCATATTATGTAATGTGAAGCGCATTAAGAGTAATTTCACAAGTTAGATAGTGCACTATGTAAATGTTGTATACCATTTTTGTATATTATACGAATCCAGATTCTTTTCTACGCTTGATGGTCTTTAATATTTGATTGCAAACGCCACTGGGTCATAACGGTGCTGATTTGATTCTCAATATTTGATTTTAGAGTCTCTTCCAAAGGTCATGTACACATTATCATCAAACTGCCCAAGATGACTTTCGTTTATGTATGTTCTGTACATTGTGTTACACCTGAAATGTTTTATCATATTTTGTAATGTTAAGAGCATAAGAGTAATACAAATGATGAACGTCGCTATATAAATGTTGCATATCATTTTTGTATATTATACGAATCCAGATTCCTTTCTCTGTTAGATGGTCTTAAATATTTGGATTGTAGATGCCACTTGGTCGTAGCTAGAGAATCAATCACAGCCTTACCTTGCTTGTTTTCATAAATATGGACAAGTGTTATATTTGAAACCGTCTATCATCAGGGTTTGCAACTTGCAATCGAACCTTTCAAAAAGGAACCATATTGCATTACCGTCGAGACTAATTGGAGTAACAAATTGCACGTCAATTAAAATCATATTCTTCAAATCAGGCTCAATCTTAAGACAGCTGTGATACATTATATCAAAATGCATTTTATGTTTTGGTATTTGCTTTTAGCTCCTTTTGAAAGTGCTAAACATGATGTTGACAAAATCGAATCCTTGATTGCTGAATTCACCTGATGTTTATCTTTCCCCTCACGAGACGATTAAACCCGACACCGAATCTGAAACTTTTCATGCATCATCTTAGAAATTACACTTAAAATACAATGAGTTTCAATCATTACATTCTGACAGGTCAAAGGAAAATTAAAAGGAAGCTGAAGCTATGGCAGCAAAAGATGCTGATTTTGGATGTCGGCTTCCAAATGATGCGTCAATATTCTCTGCAGAAGCCCTTGGAATCTACTTAACCTCAAATACATTAGAACTAAAAAGAAAACATAATCAATAATTATAATCTGACTCTTTGTTCTATAGAGTCTTAGCAATAGAAATATCAACAACAGTTCTAATCGTCAAATGATAATCTTACTACATACCATTTCCTTTCACTGTGAAATGGTATTAGGCAGATCCCGTTGCCAAGGTGGCATTGTCATAACACCTTCAGGTTTTCAACTTTTTTTTACAGTTTCTTAAACAATTGTTATGTAAATTATGAATATCACAGGAAAAAAAACTGGCAGGAAAACATCATAAGAAATGTTATTACCCATTGGAGTGCGACGTTCTTGTTGTAGCGGAAGAAGCCAGGACGAGGTTATTCCTGCATTACATTCCTTTTTATTGAGCCTTCCTCATTGCACAGCATGCTGTAAATCATTAACGTTGCTGTTAATGGACGACATCGACCTTCAATAAACACGAGATCTTGATCAAACTGAACGAATGTCATGTCTCTACCTGTAACGACATAGGTAACATTCAAAACCTACCTGAAGGCTGTTGTCCTATTTAACAAGGTTTAGCTTATCATTGCCTCTTGTTTTTAGCTATATTTAGGGGTGATGTTTGTTATCTTTGTTTGTGTGACATATCCGAGTACTTTGATATTTGTCTTTCACATATTTTGTTGATTTGATGTTTTCCTATTGTATTCACTGTTATTTGTCCTATTTCCCTCTGTGTTAATGGATTTGGTTTGTTTGGTTTGTTTTTGTTTAACGTCCTATTAACAGCCAGGGTCATTTAAGGACGTGCCAGGTTTGGAGGTGGAGAAAAGCCGGAGAACCCGGAGAAAAACCACCGGCATACGGTCAGTACCTGGCAACTGCACCACGTAGGTTTCGAACTCGCAACCCAGAGGTGGAAGGCTAGCGTTAAAGTGTCGGGACACCTTAACCACTCGGCCACCGCGGCCCCCTGTGTTGATGGACCGTAATAAACCGTATAATATAGATAATGATACATATACTAATATAATATAAATATAATAATTGATAACTTATGTACCTAACTGTATTTTGTAAGAAACAACTCATTGTGCCCCCTCCATGTTGATCGTAGAAGACGATTTACAAATTGGGCCCCCTGAAGAATTCGCTATTTTCTTCCGCGTCCTGTATTTAGGATACATTTAAGAGGCAAAAATATATATTCTGCTCCATTTAACACTTCTAATTTGTTTGATTCTATATGTGCCTTCTTGACGTTCATCCTCATTTGACCATTGCTGTTACGAGAACTTTACACACATTAAACAAAGCAATGTAATGTAAAGTAAGTTTCATGACGGTCATTTTAGGAATAACAATTTTCCATTTGTGCGAAATAAATATTTTTCGCTAGTGTAGATAGACAGATAGGAAAAGATTTTAAAATGAAGTACAACTGCTTTCAACAACCTCGAGAACAACTCTCAAATGTTCTTGTTATACACATCAAGGTCTGTTTAGTTTATAACTTCCAGACAGAAATACCATCCTTAGAAACATAGCTATCGCAATAGAGACATACAACCGACTCAAGGCAGTACTTTAGACATTTTGTTACGACTGTTTCCGCTGATGTTTTTTTCTCCCAAATAGTTTCCTATAGAGATTGTACGTATGAGAAATTCTGTCGTTTAGTGTTTTTGAATCAATCACTACATTCGCTAACGGTTTTCCCAGATCAGCCGGTAATGTAGACACGTCCACAGCTTCAAACATGCATGTTCACATGGTTGTAGGCATTGTTGTAAAGACTCCCAAAGCTCCAAGCAAAGACAAGGAAAATTGTTGACAAAGTGCATCAATTCAGCATAATATGCCAGAGGCAATAGACAGTGTGAAGATAGAGGTCTTCACACAGGTGACAGTAACGTTCTTATATCCATGTGTGTTATCTCATAACATGATATTTTATTCTGAATTCGGTCCAAATAGTTTTAAAAAAAAGTTTTCATTTTATCTAAATTTTATCGAGATGAACATTCTTTGTTTTCCTATCTCGGTAATGTTAATAGCAACGTAAATAACACAAGCCATTGTCAAGGTTTCAAGAAGAATTGGTTTTGTTTTTCTCTAGGCCTGATGGAGAATTGTCTTTGTTTTCCTTTGTCGGTGAGGTAAACAGCGACGTAAATAAACAATTCATAGTCCTTAATGACAATCATGCATTTTTTTTAAAATACGTCTCTGTGTCATTCAGTGAAAGAAACACTCACCTAAGTCGATCATCCATATGTAAATGACAGGATTATCTGAAGATGCATTGCTAACCTTTGACAGACTTTTGAAAACTGAGAATCAAAGTCAAAATGACTCAGCTATATTATAAATTAGCTAACTACGCAATATACGTGAATGGGACTTAATAAGACATTAATATGGCATGCTTTTTTATTTAGACCATCCATTCGTTCGTACGGGCTGAGATTATAGGATTTTTGTTCTCCCTTATTTATCAACATTTGATGATGTCAATATGGCAAATATTAGTAGTGAGTGAAGCAGGGTGTCACTGCTTATTATATCAGGTCGATAATATATCATATTGACCACAATCAAATGTCTAAGTGTTTATATAATTTTTACACATATTTTCCGCAATTTCCTTATTGCCTTGTAGGAGTAAGGATTCAAAAAACAGATCATTCAGATAAAAAATAAATGATAAAAGTGTGTTTATATTCTTTACACATTAAAAAAGGTTTAAAATAAGAATCATCTATTGAAAAAATATTATCAATATAGGCCAATATGTCGATGATAAATTTAATCTGAAAATACAAAGTGTGCTGTTCTTTTGGGTTTATTTACTCCGTCTGTTCTTAATTTAGAAACATTGATGCTATATATTGACCTGTACGTGGTGACATCAAATCCAATCGGAGAGGGGGCCGCGATGGCCGAGTGGTTAAGGTGTCCCGACACTTTATCTCTAGCCCTCCACCTCTGGGTTGCGAATTCGAAACCTACGTGGGGTAGTTGCCAGGTACTGACCATAGGCCGGTGGTTTTTCTCCGGGTACTCCAGGCTTTCCTCCACCTCCAAAATCTGGCACGTCCTTAAATGACCCTGGCTGTTAATAGGACGTTAAACAAAAACAAACCAAATTCAATCGGAACAAGCGTGATGCCTGACAATGTTAAATACCATATATGTAGTAACGGTCCTCTATATTGATTTAATCTTCTTCATAATTTAAATGCAATTTTCATTCATTTAAAAGTAAGACATTTTAAAGAGCTGACCATATATTTAAAAGGCATATTACAGTTGTTTGTTTAATTCATTTTATCTAATACTTTCCGTTTTATCGATTGAAAAACGAAAAATGGGAGATTCAGTTTTAAAATATCATCACATCGTAAGACTTTGCAATGTGTGACTTAGTTTACGAGCGGGTTTTTCGGAAGTTTCAATTAATCTTTTCAAATCTATAAGAATTCCGCAAAAAAAAAAAAAAAAATCCCTGCTTTGTCTCGTCTGCGAATGCAATGAGCGACATTATTTGGACAATATAGTGTACCTGAACTTTCAAAAATACTATTGATATTGGTTAAGGTATAGACACTTTCAACAGTGTTTTTGTCATTTCAGGTTAAATTAATTTCCGTTAATATCATAGGCAAAGTAGTAGATAACGTTACCTTACTGTAAACATTTTAGCATACATTGTACACGGCAGTTCACACGTTCTAGCTGCTAGTTCTACCCACGTACTGTCTAAAGATGCCCACTTTAGCACTGCTAATACCGCTACAGCATGGCACCGTGTGCAGTTTCTAGATAATGTAACAGTAAAGACCGATTGATGACTGCTACATAGAAAAAAGATGTAGCGTGTTGAAAGGAAGATGTATTTGCTCAGAAAATATTCTTCATTGTTTTTTTAGTATTTACTCCCGGTAAAGAAGTAAGTATTAATGACCTATCAACACTAAATGGTAATACACCGAATAGCCATCGATAGACGGTAGATATTTCAACGGAGACAAAGGAGGCAAAGAAAAAAAAAGAAGAAAAAAAGCAGAAAAATGAAGAAAAAAAATGCAATCGATCAAGCGGATGAAGGTTGTTTTCTTCAATGAGGGAGAAGTTGTAGGAAAACTATTCCGAGCTACATCATTCACTGCTAACAAACGATGTAGCTCTAGTACAAACCTGCTGTTCCCGCCTCCGCTTCTCTAACGACCTCCATCAAAACACACGAAAATCATTGATTAAGCTATACAGGAACCCAGAATGCAGATTATCAATTCGGAACTCAAGTCTCGACACAAAACAACATTAGATAAGAGTCTACCCCACTGTACAATGAAGAATACTGGGGGATTTAAGATGGAATCAAACATACATGTCAAAGAATTGTACGATATAAAGATTTGGGGAACAGAAACACCATTACGGGCGAGTGTAAAGTGGACTTTACCTAAGCTTAAGTGGTTGGGCGACTTTTGTATGGAATCTTATTGTTTTCTAATAGTTTTCCGGTTCGGATAATCCGAGCAGTGATTATCTCGATTTTGTCATTTGTCAAAGCTGATAATTACGACTGCCTAACACGATGTGTAATACTACGTACACTAAAAACAGCTCTAAACTGACCACTTGTATATGCACGTTATGCACGTTATGCACGAAATAATGTGGAGTTCCGTTTTGTAGCGAGGCTTTCGTGCCTTCCCCGAGAGCACAAACAGTAAAAACACGGCCTAATGAGGTTATTTAGAGGGACTTCTATGCCGTTCCCAAGCACCTGGCTGGATTCGTCATTAACAAAACATGTATTGCTTCTAGTTATAAAACTGGTCAAGTTCCTATTTAAAACGGGCGTATTAGGCAGAATGAACCAAGCTCCTTGTAACTGTTACACGGACCATTAACGGTCATCGATAATGGGGAATGATATTGAATAATACAACCGAATAAATATCTACATATACCAAAATGTTTGTGTGGAAATTGGTTCCTTAAAATCATCAATACTTTGGTGTATATGCTAACAGTTTCTTCTGTAGAGTTACTTTGTGGTAAGATGTAACATGGAATAATTATAAGTCACACGAATAATCAAACCTGAAAAATAATCCTGCTGTTATGCTCACGAAAGTCTATAGCATGCAATATGATCATTTGTTTGATCGGATTTGACTTTATGTACGTATAGACACTTATTTTGTTCTGACCTTGAAATGCAAAATGGCGTCTTAGAAAAAATATTACACACATACTGTATGACATAAAGGGAGATGGAAGATATTTCAATTCGGATAAATAGAAAGTCTAATAAGAGCATTTTGAAACGCTTGCCTATATGTGATATTAGTGTGATAATATTCACAACCGCCATTTAAACATCAAAATAGAAATAGGCGTTACTCAACAAGTGGTATTTCTTTCACTCGGGTTAGTTATTTTTCAAAAGTAACAAAAAAAAACAACAAAAAACAACAAAAAACAAAAAAAACAAAAAACACAACAAAAAAAAAACAAAACAAAAAACACGAGCTTCATCGAGTTCGGCTGTGTAGACATGACCTATATTAAATCTGCTAATAAATATGCCAAACTGACAATTTCAGAAATATTACGACCTATTACAAATCAAAACAAATGTTACTATGCGGAAATTAACTAGGCCTTATCATTAAAGCTCCCTGTACACGTTATCAAATCATTACCTAGGCCTTATCATTGGAGCTCCTTGTATGAGTTTAATAACTTGGCTTATTTTTCTTCTTTAATTACTTTGTTTTCAAATGTATCCTTCAACTGCTACCGCGTTGTCGGAATACACTCAACCATATATACATTGTATTTTGTCTCGTGACAGAAAGACAAAAGCGGCTCGTCAAGGCTCGCCACTTTTGTCTTTCTTAACCCTCGCCAAAATACAGCTGATATTTTAAGACACTGACCATGTATTCTCTATTCATCTGTACGTGTTCTGACATTGTGGCCTGACATTAAAAGATATATGTTAAAACATGTGACCTGTAATATAAAATGAATGTAATGCTGAGGGACATAACCTGAATCACGATGAAGTTATTACTAGACAACCCGTGAAGGTTAATACAATCTCCCCCTACCTTGATGGTGTGATAGAGAAATTTCTAACCCTTGGGATGATAATCCAAGGTGTCTAACCCGTGGTTCTCCCGAGGGTTCGACAATCACGAATTTCATCCCAGAGATTTCTCTGTCACGACCTTCAGGTAGAGGATAAGGATGTTTCTCCATTCATTTAGGTAGTATAAAGTTGTTCCAATATTGAAAAAAATACAATGATAATAATAATGCAATGTAACACACGTTTTGACGTAATGGCAATTAATTGTTACCATATCGTCATTGTATTGTTACCGTGACGTCACTGTATTGTCACCGTGATGTCATTGTATTGTAACCATAACGTCGTTATATTGTTACCGTGGCGTCATTGTATTGTCACCGTAACGTTATTGTATTGTCACCGTGACGTCACTGTATTGTCACCGTGACGTCATTGTATTGTTACCGTAACGTCATTGTATTGTTACCGTATCGTCATTGTATTGTTACCGTAACGTCATTGTATTGTTACCGTGACGTCATTGTATTGTCACCTTGACGTCATTGTATTGTTACCGTGGCGTCATTGTATTGTCACCGTGACGTCATTGTATTGTTACCGTAACGTCATTGTATTGTTACCAGATCATCATTGTATCGTTACCGTGACGGCATTGTATTGTTACCTTAAAGTCATTGTATTGTTACCGTGGCGTCATTGTATTGTTACCGTAACGTCATTGTATTGTTACCGTAACGTCATTGTATTGTTACCGTGGCGTCATTGTATTGTTACCGTGGCGTCATTGTATTGTTACCATAACGTCATTGTATTGTTACCGTAACGTCATTGTATTGTTACCGTAACGTCATTGTATTATTACCGTAACGTCATTGTGTTGTCACCGTGGCGTCATTGTATTGTTACCATAACGTCATTGTATTGTTACCGTAACGTCATTGTATTGTTACCGTAACGTCATTGTATTATTACCGTAACGTCATTGTGTTGTCACCGTGGCGTCATTGTATTGTTACCGTGGCGTCATTGTGTTGTCACCGTGGCGTCATTGTATTGTTACCATAACACCATTGTATTGTTACCGTAACGTCATTGTATTGTTACCATAACGTCATTGTATTGTTACCATAACGTCATTGTATTGTTACCATAACGTCATTATATTGTTACCGTAACGTCATTGTATTGTTACCATAACGTCATTGTATTGTTACCGTGACGTCATTGTATTGTTACCGTAACGTCATTGTATTGTTACCATAACGTCATTGTATTGTTACCATAACGTCATTGTATTGTTACAGTGGCGTCATTGTATTGTTACCGTAACGCCATTGTATTGTTACCGTGACGTCTTTGTATTGTTACCGTGACGTCATTGTATTGTTACCGTGACGTCATTGTATTGTTACCGTAACGTCATTGTATTGTTACCGTAACGCCATTGTATTGTTACCGTGACGTCATTGTATTGTTACGTCATTGTATTGTCACCGTGACGTCATTGTATTGCTACCGTGGCGTCATTGTATTGTTCTGTCACGTCATTGTATTGCTACCGTGGCGTCATTGTATTGTTACCGTGATGTCATTGTATTGTTACCGTAACGTCATTATATTGTTACCGTGACGTCATTGTATTGTTACCGTGACGTCAGTGTATTGTTACCATAACGTCATTGTATTGTTACCATAACGTCATTGTATTGTTACCGTGACATCATTGTATTGTTACCGTAACGTCATTGTATTGTTACCGTGACGTCATTGTATTATTACCATAACGTCACTGTATTGTCACCGTAACGTCATTGTATTGTTACCGTGGCGTCATTGTATTGTTACCGTGGCGTCATTGTATTGTTACCGTAACGTCATTGTATTGTTACCGTCACGTCATTGTATTGTTACCGTAACGTCATTATATTGTCATCGTTAGGTTTCAGTATTATCAACGTGACGTCAATGAATTGTTACCGTGACGTCGTTGTATTGTCACCGTGACATCATTGTATTGTTACCGTGACGTCACTGTATTGTTACCGTGACGTCATTGTATTATTACCGTAACGTCACTGTATTGTCACCGTGGCGTCATTGTATTGTTACCGTGGCGTCATTGTATTGTTACCGTGGCGTCATTGTATTGCTACCGTAACGTCATTGTATTGTTACCGTAACGTCATTGTATTGTTACCGTAACGTCATTATATTGTCATCGTTAGGTTTCAGTTTTATCAACGTGACGTCAATGAATTGTTACCGTGACGTCGTTGTATTGTCACCGTGACATCATTGTATTGTTACCGTGACGTCACTGTATTGTCACCGTGACATCATTGTATTGTTACCGTAACGTCACTGTACTGTCATCGTGACGTCATTGTATTGTTACCGTAACGTCACTGTATTGTCACCGTGACGTCATTGTATTGTTACCGTGACGTCATTGTATTGTCACCGTGACGTCATTGTATTGTTGCAAGAACGTGCTTTAGAAGTATTTTACCCTAGGGACAGACAGAGAAATATTGAAACAAGTGAAATGGGAGTTAATCTGTGAACGATGGAAGGAAATTTGGTCAACCCCCTTTTTTTTAATTGGCTTTGGATATTCAGATGTTACAATTGTACATGTCTAGTATCTGTAAAATCTTGTTAATTTATTATTATCACGAAAGACTCTATCTTATTCAAGGGAATCATCGACAGATTTGGAATGATATAGATTAAGCACGTAAGCCTCTCTGAAGTAGTTTGAGGCTTGGCCTTGATGCCGCTTCCAAGCCTGGTGATAGCATGCAATACTCGGGCATCTGTTTCAGAATAGGGCAAAGATAAAAAAAAAAAAATCATTGTATTCAAAGTTACGTGATAATTGATTTACCTCGAGGAAGTATAGGCTATCATAATTCAAAATAACAATTAATATAATCCACAAACACACGTCATCTTTATTCTGTAGATATGAGCTCATAACTTTTAAGATTTGTTAATTTTGAGATGTTGCGTCTTGGTTGACGTTATCGGTAACCGGAGTCGAACGCGAACTAGGTGACATCCGGTATCTCTTCTGGGTAACATCCAGACATTAACTTTACAACCTGATTGTGACAAGTTTGACCTGCAATCACTTACTCTATAGAGCCCATTAGATTATCAGAGAAGCTCAATGCAGGTAGGGCGTACGAATTACCTGTTGTTCCTGTTCTATTTTTCGTAAAATGTTATTGAATTCGAGATTTCTATTTTAGCCCCTTGCTATCTACCTAATTTTATTTCACAACCTTACCTCAAGTTGCCATGTTATATTTTGCTAGGTATCTGGACATATGGATATACTGAAGTACCAGGAAAAGCAGATCACGCCATGAGAACTGCTTCATCACCTCTGCAAACTGATGTCAAACTTCACTTTACGATTGCAAATAATTTGCAAATTTTCAAAATCACAGCTGCAAAATGAATGTAAAGAATATGAATTCAACAAATTACACTCAATTAAAGCAACTATCGATGAATAATCTCCTTGCTATGGAGACAATTTTTTTACTTATTGAAGCGCGAGGACCAGCCTCATAGTATCGCTTGTAATGAACTGTTGACTGTTAAACACATCTTATTGAATTGTATTGATCTACAAGTAATATTTTCTATTACGGCAAAGCAAGTCTAAAACTTCTATTCCAAATTGTTACCTTATTTAAAATTTTGAAAACTGCTGGCCTGCTTCCAGAGCAATATTTATTATTTTGATTTACATTCCTGAGTGAACTAACACAATTTTACATATTTCATTAGGCCGGTGCTGTTTCGTTTAATGCCCATTTTAAAACATCATTTGTTGGCCCAAATGACCTATCAGGTTTTGATGAGCTGATAAGAATTTAATGATATCAATACATGTACAATCATCCTTATCATATCTTGATTCACAATTGTACCCTTGCGACCGCCTCGTGTTCTGTCATACATGTATCATAGGCGAAACTGGTACATGTATATGATGCCTGACACTTAGCACGGTAGAACCTGCCTGCGACAATTCGTTGAAATCTAAAGCGGCGCTTGAGTTCCTCGTTCTAGTAAGCACCGCCATTAAATGAACTGAAAAGACGTAAAGCAGTTACAACCAATCACCAAAATGATTGTAACAGACCCTCGAAACGCTAGCTAAGGTCAAGGTCAGGACATTTTCACATTTAAACGCTAGACTGTGATTACTCGTGAATTCCTATTAAAAGTATGACGGAAATGTCAAAACTATCTCAGATTGGCTACACTCAGGATTAAGATGAAATTATCTTCTGCAGTACATACTCATGCTCCTCCCTCGTTATAAAGACAATCATCATTGCAATCCATCCACATGTATCTATGTTTCTATGCAATAATTATATTAATAAACAAATCATGTCTGCTTGCTAGCCTATGGTGATTCAAACGTACCCGACATGTATTGAGCTTACTATGTTTAATGACCTTTTGTATCGAGGTTAGGTATGATCATGAATAGATTTTTACTTTCTGGGCGACATCTACATCCGATGGGGATTAAAACCTGGACACCGCTTAAAAATATTGTCTTGCGTGTCGATAACTAGAGACATATACCTATCGGTGATATTTCACAGTGGGCAAAAATACAACACAACATAAATCAGGGGAAAAAATGTATTGATTGTATGTTGTAAATTACGAGAGAAAAAACTCATCATTTGTTTGCATAGTTTTGTACATCCGGTTACATATTGCCTAAGTATACAACTACAATTCAAACAGCATAGGACCTGAAACATTGTATAGTCGATCAGAACGCTCAATATCAAAATGACTGGACGTTTTCGGAGAACAAAAAAAGACATTAAGTTAAGTTGGCTTGGTCACACCGTTCTTCATTAAGGCTTATCGGTCCACCGGCTTACACATAGTAAATAACTGGCCAAATCAACATGCGTCATTAGAGAAGAATGCAGTCGGATAGATCATACAAAATTTACGACATTGCGACGACAGACACGGTTGGGTTGGACACAATAGACTTGTGCGTGATGATGTCGTGTTAATATGCTAACGCAGCTGACTCGATATTGAAAATGAAAGAGAGAAATAGCGTATCTATTAATACGGTAACACACTAAATTATCGGCAAGGGAAAATCTCATTTGTAAACTGTTTATTGTCCCGATAACAGCAGGATGAGTTCATAATTGCCTCAATATGTGTGTTTTAATTTCAATCAGGATCAATGTTATTTATTAGTTCCCTATCACAACTGATCAAACTTTTTTACAATGAATCGAATTCATCACGGGTATTTTACTGAAGCACATTTATACATCATATCACGGGTATTTTACTGAAGCACAGTTATACATCATATCACCAGTATTTTACTGAAGTACAGTTATAAACACATCACCAGTATTTTATTGAAGTACAGTTATACATCATATCACGGTTATTTTACTGAAGCACATTTATACATCATATCACGGGTATTTTACTGAAGTACAGTTATACATCATATCACCAGTATTTTACTGAAGTACAGTTATACATCATATCACGGGTATTTTACTGAAGCACAGTTATACATCATATCACGGGTATTTTACTGAAGTACAGTTATACATCATATCACGGGTATTTTATTGAAGTACAGTTATAAACACATCACCAGTATTTTACTGAAGTACAGTTATACATCATATCGCCAGTATTTTACTGAAGCACAGTTATACATTATATCACCAGTATTTTACTGAAGTACAGTTATTACATCACATCACGGGTATTTTACTGAAGTACAGTTATACATCATATCACGGGTATTTTATTGAAGTACAGTTATACATTATATCACCAGTATTTTACTGAAGCACAGTTATAAACACATCACCAGTATTTTATTGAAGTACAGTTATACATCATATCACCAGTATTTTACTGAAGTACAGTTATACATCATATCACCAGTATTTTACTGAAGTACAGTTATACATCATATCACCAGTATTTTACTGAAGCACAGTTATACATCACATCACTGGTATTTTACTGAAGCACAGTTATAAATCATATCACGAGTATTTTACTGAAGCACAGTTATACATCACATCACCAGTATTTTACTGAAGCACAGTTATACATCATATCACCAGTATTTTATTGAAGTACAGTTATACATCATATCACCAGTATTTTACTGAAGTACAGTTATACATCATATCACGAGTATTTTACTGAAGCACAGTTATACATCACATCACCAGTATTTTACTGAAGCACAGTTATACATCATATCACCAGTATTTTATTGAAGTACAGTTATACATCATATCACCAGTATTTTACTGAAGCACAGTTATACATCACATCACCAGTATTTTACTGAAGTACAGTTATACATCATATCACCAGTATTTTACTGAAGCACAGTTATACATCACATCACCAATATTTTACTGAAGTACAGTTATACATCATATCACGGGTATTTTACTGAAGCACAGTTATACATCACATCACCAGTATTTTACTGAAGCACAGTTATACATCACATCACGGGTATTTTACTGAAGCACAGTTATACATCATATCACCAGTATTTTACTGAAGCACAGTTATACATCATATCACGGGTATTTTACTGAAGCACAGTTATACATCATATCACCAGTATTTTACTGAAGTACAGTTATACATCATATCACGGGTATTTTACTGAAGCACAGTTATACATCACATCACCAGTATTTTACTAAAGCACATTTATACATCATATCACGGGTATTTTACTGAAGCACAGTTATACATCACATCACCAGTATTTTACTGAAGCACAGTTATACATCATATCACAAGTATTTTACTGAAGCACAGTTATACATCATATCACCAGTATTTTACTGAAGCACAGTTATACATCATATCACAAGTATTTTACTGAAGCACAGTTATACATTATATCACCAGTATTTTACTGAAGTACAGTTATACATCACATCACGGGTATTTTACTGAAGTACAGTTATACATCACATCACGGGTATTTTACTGAAGCACAGTTATACATCACATCACGGGTATTTTACTGAAGTACAGTTATAAATCATATCACGAGTATTTTACTGAAGCACAGTTATACATCATATCACCAGTATTTTACTGAAGCACAGTTATACATCATATCACCAGTATTTTACTGAAGCACAGTTATACATCATATCACCAGTATTTTACTGAAGTACAGTTATACATCATATCACGGGTATTTTACTGAAGCACAGTTATACATCATATCACGGGTATTTTACTGAAGCACAGTTATACATTACTTTGTGTATCATGCTGATGTACATGTACTGTAGATAGGGTATTCATGTCGCTGCATTTTGCGAATTAGATATTACTTAAAAACGTATATTTTGATTTAAGCACTAACAAAATATATTACAGTATCACTCTGAAAGGGGAATAAGAATGAAATCGAAATTAACCTTTCATTCGGTTTCCCCATACTCTAGTTGTTTATTCATAATGAGCCGCCTTTATTTCTACTGAATACTTAGACACGAGCACCACATATTCTATACTTAGCTCATTTAATTCATTCTGAAACATAAATTTGTGAGGTTATTTGTTGTGCTTGTCATAATCTGATTATGACACATTTAATTTTTTCATGTGATATGAAGTCAGACATATTTGATATTTGTTGATATGACGTCAGACATGTTGGATACTTGTTGATATGGAGTTAGACATGTTTGATACTTGTTGATATGGAGTTAGACATGTTTGATACTTGTTGATATGACGTCAGACATGTTGGATACTTGTTGATATGAAGTCAGACATGTTGGATACTTGTTGATATGAAGTCAGGCATGTTTGATGCATGTTGATATGACGTCAGACATGTTCGATTCTTGTTGATATGAAGTCAGACATGTTCGATTCGTGTTGATATAAGAGTGAGACATGTTTGATACTTGTTGATATGAAGTCAGACATGTTGGATACTTGTTGGTATGAAGTCAGACATGTTTGATACTTGTTGATATGAAGTCAGACATGTTGGATACTTGTTGATATGAAGTCAGACATGTTGGATACTTGTTAATATGAAGTCAGACATGTTGGATACCTGTTGATATGAAGTCAGACATGTTTGATACTTGTTGATATGAAGTCAGACATGTTGGATACTTGTTGATATGAAGTCAGACATGTTGGATACTTGTTGATATGAAGTCAGACATGTTGGATACTTGCTGATATGAAGTCAGACATGTTGGATACTTATTGCTATGAAGTCAGACATGGTGGATACTTGCTGATATGAAGTCAGACATGTTTGATAATTGTTTATATGAAGTCAGACATTTTAGATTCTTGTTGATATGAAGTAAGACATTTTAGATTCTTGTTGATATGAAGTCAGACGTGTTGGATACTTGTTGATATGAAGTCAGACGTGTTTGATACTTGTTGATATGAAGTCAGACATGTTGGATACTTGTTGATATGAAGTCAGACATGTTTGATACTTGTTGATATGAAGTCAGACATGTTGGATACTTGTTGATATGAAGTCAGACATGTTTGATACTTGTTGATATGAAGTCAGACATGTTGGATACTTGTTGATATGAAGTCAGACATGTTTGATACTTGTTGATATGAAGTCAGACATGTTGGATACTTGTTGATATGAAGTCAGACATGTTTGATACTTGTTGATATGAAGTCAGACATGTTTGATACTTGTTGGTATGAAGCCAGACATGTTCGATTCGTGTTGATATTAAGAGTCAGACATGTTTGATACTTGTTGATATGAAGTTAGACGTGTTTGATACTTGTTGATATGAAGTCAGACATGTTTGATACTTGTTGATATGAAGTCAGACATGTTGGATACTTGTTGATATGAAGTCAGACATGTTGGATACTTGTTGATATGAAGTCAGACATGTTGGATACTTGTTGATATGAAGTCAGATATGTTGGATACTTGTTGATATGAAGTCAGACATGTTGGATACTTGTTGATATGAAGTCAGACATGTTGGATACTTGTTGATATGAAGTCAGACATGTTTGATACTTGTTGATATGAAGTCAGACATGTTTGATACTTGTTGGTATGAAGCCAGACATGTTCGATTCGTGTTGATATTAAGAGTCAGACATGTTTGATACTTGTTGATATGAAGTCAGACGTGTTTGATACTTGTTGATATGAAGTCAGACATGTTTGATACTTGTTGATATGAAGTCAGACATGTTGGATACTTGTTGATATGAAGTCAGACATGTTGGATACTTGTTGATATGAAGTCAGACATGTTGGATACTTGTTGATATGAAGTCAGACATGTTGGATACTTGCTGATATGAAGTCAGACATGTTTGATAATTGTTTATATGAAGTCAGATATGTTTGATTTTTGTTGATATGAAGTCAGAAATGTTCGATACTTGTTGATATGAAAGTCAGACATGTTTGATACTTGTTGGTATGAAGCCAGACATATTCGATTTTTGTTGATATGAAGTCAGACATGTTGGATTTGTGTTGATACTCCTTGTGGCTCCGTTGTCACCTCCCTAGCTCTCATTTTTAAGAAAGCTTCTTAATCCGCACGCATTCCACTAGGATTTGCATGGCGAGAGTAGCCGAAGAGCAGAATACGTTTACTTTCCCGGAACACATGGTCCTATCCATTATGTCTTTTTAAAGGCTCTTATTTCAAATCTATATTTGTGTTTATAATTGATCCTCGTTTTATTGGGCTTTATTTGGAATAACAGTTTCGTTATTAAGTCGCTATTCTCTTTTGTTTTTCTAACATAAAATAAATTTTCTCAACTGAATATATGTCTGATAGCTATTGCAGTTTTCTATCCCTGTTGACTCGGATATCCTTAATGATCACCATGCAGAACATTCATATGGAACGTCCCGTTTCGGAAGGTGTTCCACTTTTAGTCTAGTCCGGATATCAACCTGCAGTCGGACGCATAAGGCCTCATTAATGTGCTTTCCAATGTGGAAATACATCTTCGATCTTCGATCCGGCAGAGGTACCATACAATTACCCATACACTGATATGAAGTAGGCGTATATACACTATTTTCGGTACATTTTCTGGTAATTTATTTTCAATTCTGTAAGAAAGCATGAATTACGACTTCAAAATAAGCAGTTCTGTCTGAACAATTATGACATTCTATTTTTGGCGTGTGAGTAGTCAGGTTCATTAGCAATAACGCAAGGCTGAAATATGTTATTTTAAGAATAACAACAAAATACAAAACACAATGATATCTGGTCAACACTGTTCTTACAGTCATCATAATCAGAAATATAATATATTTCACAATCATATACTCCTTTTATATTTCAAAAAAAAAAAAAAAAATTGAGATGATCTAACACAAAATATTTTCATTCATAAATTGCATTAAGTTGACTGAACAGGTACACGATCAAGTTGGATTTATCCCGCTTCCACTCCGACTCAGAATTCCTTTCTCCCGCTGATCATGCACCTTGTTGGTTATGAGCAACTAGCAAATTTATACATGTGTGTCCTGCTGGATCTTACAAGTCACCGTGGGGAAGCGTATAGCATGTGATAATTGTTTACACTTTGATTAACACAGATCTATGTACTCGGCTAACAGATCGATTCTTGTGAAGCCAAACGACGCCACTTCAAAGAAAAAGACTAACGAATAAGCTCGCCGTTGAAGGTATGTTTTGAACTCAGCAATCTGGTAATGAAACCAAGTCAACGGCTGATTGAGATCTAAAGACTTTTTGTATTTTTAAAGTAACTGTAATGATGTTTGAAAAACAGGCACACGAGTGGCGGTGTCTCTCTCTTAACTGGACCTAGCAGCAACGGCTTTATATAACGATACAGCCAGAGACTGGTACTAGAACAAATGCGAAACACTTTAGCGCTAAATTACCTTCGTTTTCTCATACTTAATATACATAATCATGTAGTATATCATACCAAACTCGGATGTAACACCATTTACGTAAAACCTCGGCAGGCTTAAAATGCCTTCCGTTACAAATGTCAGAGTTCCTTGTTTCCCCAGATTAAGGATATTGCAATATTGAAGCCATACGAAAAAGCCGGTTTGAGATTCATTCTGTCTCTTCGATTGTAGTGTTTACTGTCATCCGCAATACTATACTCTTTTATACTCTTTGAAAGGGCCCTTTTAGCTTGTGTCTCCAGTACACCACAATACAACCTTTTCAAGGATTGAAGATCAAATAAAACCTTAAAAGGCACCTGAATCTAAAGATTGCTTTACATCAGAGAAGAACAGATGGTTGGCTACTGAAAAGGGATCCTCATTGTAAGATGGGCCGCTTTAGGTGTGGAAAGGTCGACACCATATACTGTCAGATCGGGTTACTAGTTTAATCACCAACACACTTTTAATTGAAGTATGATACATGAATATGTTCCACTAGAATTCATCATCTAATATCTATTGACTTTAAACAGCATATCGTTTCAGATCAATCATGCCGATACATTTTCTTTTCAATTTTGGGTTGCCGAGCAGAACAGCGGTAATACAGCTGCCTTTCAGTTGGCCGGGGTTCGATTCCCCGATCGGATGTGAAAAGGTTTGGGTTTCTTGCCAGACCACGTGGAGTTTCCCGAGGTTCTCCGGTTTTCTCTCACAGTAAGACCCCTCGCGCGCTTCCAGGTGGGCCAACACGTGTGATTTATTTACTGTGATATAACTTGTAGTTTGGATTTAGAAACAATCCCTATTAGGATGCACGACTACGTTGTTTTTACTGTTTAAGAAGTTAACAACCCCGGGAAACTAGGAGGGTAAAATATCACAACAGTTGATTCTGTCCAAACGACCATCTCTATTAAGCGACTCTGTTCTAAGCGACCATTTCAATTCCTCCCGAGCGTTTTCGCGATATATTTTAACTCTATTTATCGACCCTCTGTTCTAAGCGACCATTTCAATTCCTCCCGAGCGTTTTCGCTATATATTTTAACTCTATTTAGCGACCCTCTGTTCTAAGCGACCATTTCAATTCCTCCCGAGCGTTTTCGCTGTATATTTTAACTCTATTTAGCGACCCTCTGTTCTAAGCGACCATTTCAATCCCTCCCGAGCGTTTTCGCTATATATTTTAACTCTATTTAGCGACCCTCTGTTCTAAGCGACCATTTCAATTCCTCCCGAGCGTTTCGCGATATATTTTAACTCTATTTAGCGACCCTCTGTTCTAAGCGACCATTTCAATTCCTCCCGAGCGTTTTCGCGATATATTTTAACTCTATTTAGCGACCCTCTGTTCTAAGCGACCATTTCAATTCCTCCCGAGCGTTTTCGCTATATATTTTAACTCTATTTAGCGACCCTCTGTTCTAAGCGACCATTTCAATTCCTCCCGATCGTTTCGCTGTATATTTTAACTCTATTTAGCGACCCTCTGTTCTAAGCGACCATTTCAATTCCTCCCGAGCGTTTCGCTGTATATTTTAACTCTATTTAGCGACCCTCTGTTCTAAGCGACCATTTCAATTCCTCCCGAGCGTTTTCGCGATATATTTTAACTCTATTTATCGACCCTCTGTTCTTAACGGCCATTTCAATTCCTCCCGAGCGTTTTCGCTGTATATTTTAACTCTATTTAGCGACCCTCTGTTCTAAGCGACCATTTCAATTCCTCCCGAGCGTTTTCGCTATATATTTTAACTCTATTTATCGACCCTCTGTTCTAAGCGACCATTTCAATTCCTCCCGAGCGTTTTCGCTATATATTTTAACTCTATTTAGCGACCCTCTGTTCTAAGCGACCATTTCAATTCCTCCCGAGCGTTTCGCTATATATTTTAACTCTATTTAGCGACCCTCTGTTCTAAGCGACCATTTCAATTCCTCCCGAGCGTTTTCGCTATATATCTTAACTCTATTAAGCGACCCTCTGTTTACACGACCAGCGACCACATTTTTTTTCCTGTGATAACAATAACTCTTTAATAAGTGACCAGAAGTCTCCAAACATGAAATGTACGCTACACAATATTAAAATGTGTATACATATACATAAGTTTTAAATGTTCAAGCAAATGCGTTTATCGTCCTAAAACTCGTATCATATCTTAAATAATCTCAAATGCTGTAAGATAACCCATTTTGGCGCACGATTCCTTATTAAAGAAGTGTTGGGGACAGAATGAACTGGCGCTTGCTTGTCCTATAAAACAATGAACAGAAACTGTAGTGCTATCATAATTGAGTGGAATTGTTGCACGTGCGAAAATCGCTAAATTAAGATTACCGCTAAAAATATAAGTTTATAGGAATTAATTTCGTCAGCAATATTACTTATATTATCATTACAAAAAAACAACCTGATATGTCATAGTTATATAAAATAACACAAATGACGAAGGGAGACAATTCTATAATTCGTGTTCTGACTGGGCTTCGAACTCACGATCTCGCCACCTATTCACCTAGCCAGAAATGTATACCCACACTTTTATACCACTGCGTTGCATCTATGTTCTTAAGTTGAGTATCGCTAACGTTTTCAAGTCATGTTCCGACTACCTCTTGACCTTGACGATTTTCTGTGTTATTTGTTTATGTTCACAACTTTAACCGATACGCCCTTTGTCGTCACCAAACTTAGTCATATATCGCTATAAATATATATATATATATAGGCAATATCCTAAGAATGAAATCTCATTATGACGAGGTTTCGGTAAGACAATCAATTTTGTTACGTCAAGTTGAAAATATTCACTACCTCGCTATATTCGAAGTCGTATTACTGTAAAGTGTAGATTTTTGCCTGGTCAGATCAGCAGAAGATTTTTGAAAAGTGCAGTGTAAACACGAATGTATGGATGGTCAGTGACTGGTGGAGCGGTCCAGACATGGCGTCCGTGAGACCTACCAATAAATAGGCACCTTATGTATGGCGATGTGTGATAAAGCACCACACGTATCCCGTACACGTAGGCGGCAGACTCACGGACATAGAAACTCGGCAAGTCTCATCAATAATTACTTACCTACACTTCGTTCCGGTGGTTTAAGCATCGCGATACTGGGGTCATAAAGAGACTCTACCAATGTGTGTTGACAATGCTTACAACGCATAGGGGACGGAAATCGTGCTGGAAATGTGACAAATGGACCACAGTTCCTTCACGATAATTCTGCTGTAAGTCTTCTTTATTTCTTTTTTTTTTTTTTTTTTTGTGATGATTCGCTGCGGATAGGTCATATGATGAATATGGGAGCTCCCTTACCGAAAATCAACTATAAAAATGGCGGATATTCGACTTTATGGCTCTATCAAACTAAAATGTCACCTCTTCCAAACCAGTTTGAAGAGACGTTGACCCGTGTGATATATTGTTTATGGCTTCTTTGGTTTCGTTCATTGTGTTACATACAAAAGAAGACAGTTACAATAACATCAACCAACATTAAATGATACATCGCAATTCGATACATACAGACACAATAGTTTTACTGGCGTGAAAATGTCACCTCAGTCGCACTGATTCAAGACATATTAGTCCTTGTTGTTGTGATAACAGTACTTTCGACTGTCAAAAACAAAAGTCATACCATTGTGAATAGCGATTTATACCATCACACACCTCTTACAGACGTCTTTAACCAAAACTATATTCTATAGTTAAGAAATGACAACTTGGTCAGTATAAAGGTTTAAATTATTAATTTGATGAATTCTCTGAAAAGGTATTTTAAATCAAGAGGTTTACACGTAACAGATATACGACTGAGCTATCATTCTTTGCGCTGAGAATTAATGATTAATTTCATTGATCAGAATGATCAATCTTTCATACCGTTTACTGGTTTAAGTGCTTCAGGATGGTTTATCGACATTGCTTAATGATATTGTTCTGATAATATTATTTTGTGACGTTCTTTCACGTCCGGCAGTTGCCAGGTACTGACCATAGGCCGGTGGTTTTTTCTCCGGGTACTCCGGCTTTCCTCCACCTCCAAAACCTGGCAAGTCCTTAAATGACCCTGGCTTTTAATAGGACGTTAAACAAAATAAACCAAACCAAATCAATTTATTTACCTTTCATATTTTTTCGGCATAGCCGTATAATATTCTTTTGGCCCCGGTTATGACGCGACAGGTGGCGTTACTGGTCAAGATGAAGTATGTGATTGGTCAATGTAGCAGTAAATGCAAAATGCAGATATGCAGTTAAATAAGAACAAAGTTAATATTGAATGCAAGCTGAATAAGTAGATGTATCTTTTCAAATGACACATTAATAAAATCATGTTCCTGATTCAAATGAAGTCTTATTATCACCAAAAATGATTCAAACTGATCTTATTTTGTTATCCGTGCTGATTTATTTCACCAGCAGCTTTACATTATAACCACCACCATTAAAACTATGCCGTTTCTCTTTTTTAAAGGTATTTCTTGTTTTGTAATAGTTTGTGTCTTGGCGAATTCAAGGTTAGCCTTGGAAACTTTCTTGTCGGTACTGTCGCTATCATATTTAACCTTCTTGCTTGGCTAGGTTAATCAAGAGATTTTGTCTATCACAATTAATACAGAGCCTTAGGAAGACATCCTCGGCAACGAAGAAAAAGATACACAACATTGATAAAGAACACAACCTCACTTGTTAAACTAATCAAATGCACTTCACATGTACAGTATTGAAGATTCTACACAATGTACAGAAAAAAATATCCGTATAGTACATACGGAAGTCTGGCGGGAGTCTAAAACGCAGACGTAAACACGTTGTAATTTCATTTTTTAAAAGCACGTGCATTTTACTTCCGTGTAGCAGATGGTAGGCTATTTCACAGAGTGTCTGTCACCTTTCTTAAGTTTCATTAACCATAATTCTCAATTTAAAACAGATAAAAATGGTTCTGTCTCCGTTAGTGGTGATCGTGACGCAAGGTAGAGGCCGACATGTTATCTATATTAATAGGTAACAAAAGCTGGAGTTTGAAGATTTTAGTTAAACTAATGAATTTCACAAGGATTGACATAACATCACTTTTAAGTTAGGGTTAAGGGTTAGGGTTATTTCGGGGTTAGGGTTATTTCGGGGTTAGGGTTATTTAGGGGTTAGGGTTATTTAGGGTTTAGGGTTATTTAGGGGTAAGGGTTATTTAGGGGTTAGGGTTATTTAGGGGCTAGGGTTATTTAGGGGTTAGGGTTATTTAGGGGTTAGGGCTATTTAGGGGTTAGGGTTATTTAGGGGTTAGGGTTATTTAGGGGCTAGGGTTATTAAGGGGTTAGGGTTATTTAGGGGTTAGGGTAACCCTAACCCTAACCAAGAGACAAGAGAAAGGTGTGCAGACTTAACGGAGCTCGCGTCGTCTTTACTTCTTACTAAGATATAGGACACAGTAGAGAAAGAAGTTGTTTCTATTGATTTTTTGTATATTATTTAATCTATTAATATTTATTGCTATCTTTGATATATTGGAACACATGGATTGTGATATTTATTATCATTACACTATCAAGTTGACCTGAGAATCCCCGAATATGTTCGTATATTTAGTACAATAGGTATTTTCAATGAGACAGGTTCCTTGTGCGTTAAATCTTTAACTTCAGTTTAAGGCAGATCGGTTCACTATAACATATTATCGGAACATGTAGGAATTAACAAAAACATCATCGGGGAAATCACATATGATTGGTTGTAAGCGTACAAACGATTTTTACATGGATTCTTCCTTTACAGAGATATGCACAAAAAGTCAAGGCATTTGACTCCTGGGTACGCGTCCTTGCAGTTTCATTTGATATATATTATATGATATATGGCACGACGTGGTGTGGTAATATGGTAGTATTGATGTGATTATCAAAAGTGAACAATACGCCTCCTTAACAATACGTATAGATGGTGTTTATTTCACCCTTGTTATCTTTTTTTCAAAATTTACAAAAAATAAAATCTTTAGCGAGTGTATTTTGAAACTTAGGGGGGGGGGGGGGGGGGGGGGGGGTGACTTACGAGAGATAAAAACATACCATATACATCAACAACGAGTTTGTGTGACCTGTTTCTACACATTACTTTCTTCTGTTTTCTTTTCTTTTATGTGTTTTCACTTCTTTCATCAGTTTTTTTTTCATTTTGGGTCATTTTATCGACCGGGTATGACAAACAAACAAACACCACGAGGAAATAGCTACATGTATTTCATATCGATCTATAGGACGGAATTTTAAGGTAGATCTGCATTAAGAGTGAGATTTTGTACATCCAAGTCTGTAAGATGGACGTATCTAATCAGAACCGTGTTTACATGGTGTGACGTATCCAATCAGAACCGAGTTTACATGGTGTGACGTATCCAATCAGAACCGAGTTTACATGGTGTGACTTATCCAATCGGAACCGAGTTTACATGGTGTGACGTATCCAATCGGAACCGAGTTTACATGGTGTGACTTATCCAATCGGAACCGAGTTTACATGGTGTGACTTATCCAATCGGAACCGAGTTTACATGGTGTGACTTATCCAATCGGAACCGAGTTTACATGGTGTCCGTGATGAGGCGGTTATAACGTTCAGACAGGGAGATTATAGTCTCAATACTGATTTAATGATCGTTTTATACTCTACCTGTATAAACCATTTTAATTTGATCAGTACACACGGGACCTATCTTTAATTAGTCAGGCTAGGTAATAATCTAAGAAAGACTTTTCAAGAAAATTCCGTATAAAAACATACATATATTTATTTCATTTTTTTCATGTGATTTATCGAGATTTATTCATTCTATATAGTGGTCTTTCTCGCTTTTAATGATTTGACCAATCAAAACTTCGCATACAAACGACAATGGGGAAAATTAAAAGCTTATCCGGTATATTTTCTTTGAAAATGTAATAAACATAATAACTAACAGAATCTTCGGTAATACCAAATAAATTTCACTCCTATGGCTAATATTTTCATATTATTCACTCGTGCTCGGCACTCGTCAAAATATCAAAATATTAGCCCCACTCGTGAAACATATTTGGTATTACCGCAGATTCTGTTAGATATCCTATATATTTATATGGGCATCATTTATGTATGTATGTATGACTTTTATATATCTTGTATCAGTCTTTTTATCCTGATGTTATAAAAACGATATGTATTGGATCTTAAAGATACAGTTGACAATAATTACACTAAAGGAATCTGACTTTAAATGTACGAGTAGATCGTCACGTCTATCCAAGGTAACTAGTCCCAGGACACTCTAGTGTATCACAAGGCGATTGTTTTACAGTGGAAATCGCTCACGTGACAAGGTGTGTCGCTGTAAGTACATCACGGCAAAGTATGGCGTGCCGCGATAGAGGGTGATATGACAAGTCGTGTAACGTTAGAGGGTGATATGACAAGCCGTGTACCGTTAGAGGGTGATATGACAAGGCATGTACCGTTAGAGGGTGATATGACGATGCGTGTACCGTTAGAGGATGATATGACAAGGAGTGTACCGTTAGAGGGTGATATGACAAGGTGTGTACCGTTAGAGGGTGATATGACAAGGTGTTTATCGTAAGAGGGTGATATGACAAGGTGTTTACAGTTAGAGGGTGATATGACAAAGCGTGTACCGTTAGAGGGTGATATGACGATGCGTGTACCGTTAGAGGGTGGTATGACAAGCCGTGTAACGTAAGAGGGTGATATGACAATGTGTGTAACGTTAGAGGGTGATATGACAAGGAGTGTACCGTTAGAGGGTGATATGGAAAGGTGTGTACCGTTAGAGGGTGATATGACAAGCCGTGTACCGTTAGAGGGTGATATGACAAGGAGTGTACCGTTAGAGGGTGATATGACAATGTGTGTAACGTTAGAGGGTGATATGACAAGGAGTGTACCGTTAGAGGGTGATATGACAAGGAGTGTACCGTTAGAGGGTGATATGACAAGGAGTGTACCGTTAGAGGGTGATATGACAAGGAGTGTACCGTTAGAGGGTGATATGACAAGGAGTGT
Organism: Pecten maximus; assembly: GCF_902652985.1. Classification (NCBI taxonomy): domain Eukaryota; kingdom Metazoa; phylum Mollusca; class Bivalvia; order Pectinida; family Pectinidae; genus Pecten; species Pecten maximus. The sequence goes on along the minus strand of NC_047023.1, from coordinate 4,585,024 downwards.
ACCGTTAGAGGGTGATATGACAAGGTGTGTACCGTTAGAGGGTGATATGACAAGGTGTGTACCGTTAGAGGGTGATATGACAAGGAGTGTACCGTTAGAGGGTGATATGACAAGCCGTGTACCGTTAGAGGGTGGTATGACAAGGTGTGTACCGTTAGAGGGTGATATGACAAGCCGTGTACCGTTAGAGGGTGATATGACAAGGAGTGTACCGTTAGAGGGTGATATGACAAGCCGTGTACCGTTAGAGGGTGATATGACAAGGAGTGTACCGTTAGAGGGTGATATGACAAGGAGTGTACCGTTAGAGGGTGATATGACAAGGAGTGTACCGTTAGAGGGTGATATGACAAGGAGTGTACCGTTAGAGGGTGATATGACAAGCCGTGTACCGTTAGAGGGTGGTATGACAAGGAGTGTACCGTTAGAGGGTGATATGACAAGGAGTGTACCGTTAGAGGGTGATATGACAAGGAGTGTACCGTAGGGAGGGTGGTATGACAAGCCGTGTACCGTTAGAGGGTGATATGACAATGTGTGTACCGTTAGAGGGTGGTATGACAAGGAGTGTACCGTTAGAGGGTGATATGACAAGGTGTGTACCGTTAGAGGGTGATATGGAAAGGTGTGTACCGTTAGAGGGTGATATGACAAGGAGTGTACCTTTAGAGGGTGATATGGAAAGGTGTGTACCGTTAGAGGGTGGTATGACAAGGAGTGTACCGTTAGAGGGTGATATGACAAGGAGTGTACCGTTAGAGGGTGATATGACAAGGAGTGTACCGTTAGAGGGTGATATGACGATGCGTGTACCGTTAGAGGGTGGTATGACAAGCCGTGTACCGTTAGAGGGTGATATGGCAAGGCGTGTACCGTTAGAGGGTGATATGACAAGCCGTGTACCGTTAGAGGGTGATATGACAAGGAGTGTACCGTTAGAGGGTGATATGACAATACGTGTACCGTTAGAGGGTGGTATGACAAGGAGTGTACCGTTAGAGGGTGATATGACAAGGAGTGTACCGTTAGAGGGTGATATGACAAGCCGTGTACCGTTAGAGGGTGGTATGACAAGGAGTGTACCGTTAGAGGGTGATATGACAAGGAGTGTACCGTTAGAGGGTGATATGACAAGGAGTGTACCGTTAGAGGGTGATATGACAAGCCGTGTACCGTTAGAGGGTGATATGACGAGGAGTGTACCGTTAGAGGGTGATATGACAAGGAGTGTACCGTTAGAGGGTGATATGACAAGGAGTGTACCGTTAGAGGGTGATATGACAAGCCGTGTACCGTTAGAGGGTGGTATGACAAGGAGTGTACCGTTAGAGGGTGATATGACAAGGAGTGTACCGTTAGAGGGTGATATGACAAGGAGTGTACCGTAGGGAGGGTGGTATGACAAGCCGTGTACCGTTAGAGGGTGATATGACAATGTGTGTACCGTTAGAGGGTGATATGACAAGGCGTGTACCGTTAGAGGGTGATATGACAAGGAGTGTACCGTTAGAGGGTGATATGACAAGGTGTGTACCGTTAGAGGGTGATATGGAAAGGTGTGTACCGTTAGAGGGTGATATGACAAGGAGTGTACCTTTAGAGGGTGATATGGAAAGGTGTGTACCGTTAGAGGGTGATATGACAAGGTGTGTACCGTTAGAGGGTGATATGGAAAGGTGTGTACCGTTAGAGGGTGATATGACGATGCGTGTACCGTTAGAGGGTGATATGACAATGTGTGTACCGTTAGAGGGTGATATGACGAGGCGTGTACCGTTAGAGGGTGATATGACAATGTGTGTAACGTACGAGGGTGATATGACAAGCCGTGTGACGTTAGAGGGTGATATGATAAGGCGTGTGACGTTAGAGGGTGATATGATATGGCGTGTAACGTTAGAGGGTGATATGACAAGGCATGTACCGTTAGAGGGTGATATGACAAGGCGTGTATACCGTTAGAGGGTGATATGGAAAGGTGTGTACCGTTAGAGGGTGATATGGAAAGGTGTGTACCGTTAGAGGGTGATATGACAAAGCGTGTAACGTTAGAGGGTGATATGACAAAGCGTGTATACCGTTAGAGGGTGATATGGAAAGGTGTGTACCGTTAGAGGGTGATATGACAAAGCGTGTACCGTTAGAGGGTGATATGGAAAGGTGTGTACCGTTAGAGGGTTATATGACAAAGCGTGTAACGTTAGAGGGTGATATGGAAAGGTGTGTACCGTTAGAGGGTTATATGACAAAGCGTGTAACGTTAGAGGGTGATATGACAAGGAGTGTAACGTTAGAGGGTGATATGACAAGGAGTGTACCGTAAGAGGGTGATATGACAAGGCGTGTAACGTTAGAGTGTGATATGACAAGGCGTGTACCGTTAGAGTGTGATATGACAAGGTGTGTACCTATAGGGACGGAGAATCTGCATGGTGTCCCTAGTATCACTGACAAGTCCTAAAAGGACGGGGAATCTGTATGGTGTCCCTAGTATCACTGACAAGTCCTAGAGGGACGGAGAATCTGTATGTTGTCCCTAGTATCACTGACGAGTCCTAGAGGGACGGGAAATCTGTATCGCCCGATTCCTTTCATACAATCCTTTTTAAAATTTACGTTACATATACGATAATTTACGTTACATATACGATAATTTACGTTACATATACGATAATTTACGTTACATATACGATAATTTACATTATATTTACGATAATTTACGTTACATATACGATAATTTACATTATATTTACGATAATTTACGTTACATATACGATAATTTACGTTACATATACGATAATTTACATTATATTTACGATAATTTACGTTACATATACGATAATTTACGTTACATATACGGTAATTTACGTAATATTTACGATAATTTACGTTACATATACGATAATTTACGTTATATTTACGATAATTTACGTTACATATACGATAATTTACGTTATATTTACGATAATTTACGCTACATATACGATAATTTACATTATATATACGATAATTTACATTATATATACGATAATTTACATTATATTTACGGTAATTTACGTTACATGTACGATAATTTACGTTACATATACGATAATTTACATTATATATACGATAATTTACGTTACATATACGATAATTTACGTTATATTTACGATAATTTACGTTACATATACGATAATTTACGTTATATTTACGATAATTTACGTTACATATACGATAATTTACGTTACATATACGATAATTTACATTATATATACGATAATTTACGTTATATATACGATAATTTACGTTACATATACGATAATTTACGTTATATTTACGATAATTTACGTTACATATACGATAATTTACGTTACATATACGATAATTTACATTATATTTACGATAATTTACGTTACATATACGATAATTTACGTTACATATACGATAATTTACGTTACATATACGATAATTTACATTATATATACGATAATTTACGTTACATATACGATAATTTACATTATATTTACGATAATTTACGTTACATATACGATAATTTACGTTACATATACGATAATTTACATTATATATACGATAATTTACATTATATATACGATAATTTACGTTACATATACGATAATTTACGTTATATTTACGATAATTTACGCTACATATACGATAATTTACGTTACATATACGATAATTTACGTTACATATACGATAATTTACATTATATTTACGATAATTTACGTTACATATACGATAATTTACGTTACATATACGATAATTTACGTTACATATACGATAATTTACATTATATTTACGATAATTTACGTTACATATACGATAATTTACATTATATTTACGATAATTTACGTTACATATACGATAATTTACGTTACATATACGATAATTTACGTTACATATACGATAATTTACGTTACATTTACGATAATTTACGTTACATATACGATAATTTACGTTACATTTACGATAATTTACGTTACATATACGATAATTTACGTTACATATACGATAACTTACATTATATTTACGATAATTTACGTTACATATACGATAATTTACATTATATTTACGATAATTTACGTTACATATACGGGAATTTACGTTACATATACGGTATTTACGCTACATTTACTGTAATTTACGTTACATATACGGTAATTTTACTGTCCACCATGCATCTTCGACCACTTACAGTTGTAAGGCAGTATAATCTAAAACAGATTGTTGCATGAGATCATAATCCGATTCGACATATCTGAGGTATGTAACCCTAACATTACCCCGAGATTACCTTACAATAATGTAAAAAAGAAAATCTATTAGCGAATACATCTTTATGACGAAGTGACAGGAGTAGACGCGTTAATGACGTTTTGAATAGTACCAGGTATGCAATGACATCTTAGAAACACTCTCTGATATGTGTACATTTCACGGCCACCACCAACACATACAAATATACATGTCATACACACGCCTAGACGCAGCAGCATTGTCACAACCTGTGTGTGTGGTATACATGGCCCCGTCAATGAAAAGATCGAAGGAGGTACAGAATGAATAACTATGAACAGCATGATTGGTCCAAAGCTTGCTTCGATGAGTATGATTTCAATTAGTTGTCACTTATTAGACACAGGTCGTCCCAAACGCCACTACTACCACGAGGTAGCAGAGAGCTGGTCCCCCGAACGTTTCTACATTCTGCAGTGTAGGTTCAACCTGGTCGATACCAAAGCGTATCGCTCTCGCTGTATTCCTCTCTTCGCCTTGGATCGCCATCAGTCGTGGAATTATTGTTTTTAGCTTGTCTCACCTTCGGAATCTATCGAATACAACCGTGTTTTTTTTTCTTTTATAAAGTTTAAGCTGATTGCGTTCTCGCTGTTTTAGTCAATAGGTGGTGTTCATCGGGAAGGAGGGCTTGGTATTTGTGTAAATGGAAGGGGTGCAGAGGTGATGTTGGTGTCCGGGTATGTCAAAGTCGATGTCCTCTAGCAACTCCTTCAACAACTTACTGAAGAAAGAATGAAAAATCGCCATGACGTCACCGCAAAAGAAGAAAATGCGAGACAAAATCAAATCTTTATATTTTCATTTAAAAGTAGTTTATTGTGTGCTGATTCTTAATTTTATCGTGTATGGAGTTGGGGTGTGGCTATGTTACACCGCCCTAAAAGCCGGACAAACCTTTGTGCAGGCCCCATGTTCTGGCCAAACTACATCGACTTTAACGGATGATTTAGACAGTTTAAAGGATGTATATAGCCGAATTAGAAGGGGTTTCCCGGACGATTGGAGTAATAGCAATTCGAAGGGTACCAAGGTAAGTGTATCAAGTATCGATGTTGTTATTTTTATCGTCAATGTTTCGTTTCGTCTTTTGGAATCATTCCCATGGGATTTAGAAAGAAACATATTCCAAATCACATGGCTAATAGTGTCGCTGTTACCATATGTCGTCTTTGGAAAATAATTGCGCAAAAATTTTCATTTTTATCTGATTAAGGACTTGGACAAAAACGTTTCGTTTCTTTCTCTATAGAAACAGTAACAGAACCATCTTGCAATCATGACCCATTCTGAAACATTGACAGGTATTGACAGAATACAGTGCAGTCTGTTAATACCGTGATACTGTATATAGCAGGTTCTTGTAATGTATTTCAAGGTCCAAAGACACTAATTTTCGTAGGCACACCGAGGTCCCTCTTTCTCTTTACATTACGAAAAAGTGTCCTGTAGTTTAATAAACCTGGGTTCAGGGTGTAAACGACCAGTTCTTAACCGTTCCATCTCGGTTAACAGTCTCAAATGAACCATGATGGCGACAGAAGTCACTGTGTAAATTCAGACGGGAATGTCTGAACGGGGCCTTCCGCCATATTTACTCAATCTGTCTTCTCCGGAATAAAACATGACATCTACAATTTCCAATAAGACACTGGCAATAGACCGGATAAGCCTTTATAAACACGATATTATGATAAGAAAATGTACACTATTTTACTAAGGCAATCTTGAGGATTAACGGATTTGTCATGTGCCGTTTAAACATTTAAATGATCTTCTTTTTATCTATTTAAGAACATTCTTATATGGCGGTGACGATTCATGCATTACCAAGTCATGAAATATAACGTTATGCAATTTTCGTCCTGATTTTATATGACTATATAATCTCGAGTGTAAGAATGTTTTATATTTAGAATCGTGGAAACACTCTACAGGGTAATGAAGCTTTGACCTTTCCATTAATGAAAATTCATCAATGGTTGCCTCTATCGTAACGAGGCCGCTTCACGTTACTTATTTATGTGTAACACGGTGCGTACTCATTCCTCACTTACGTACTTCAACATCAGCAACCAGTAATCAACAGAAAGACACCGCAAAATCGAAAAATTATATTCGGTGTTGACACACTTTCATTTCAGAGAAAATTATGTCCATGTAGATCAATAAGGGTCATTTAGAAATGACTATTGTATAACCCGGAATATATATGTCATTAGCTTACTTCGAAATTTACAGAAGCTACTACACTGCTATAACAATATATGATGTAATTCTGAACTAAAGATGTAGTTATCTTGTCATAAAAGGTTTTTCTTTCGGGCATATGTCGGTTAATAGATTTGTTTCGGGATCATCGTTTTCTTTTAAAATTGGGGAATGAACTCTTCAAAAACCTATCACTGGATCAGACTATAACATCTTAAGTTTCACCAGAGGTCATGGCTATACTGTTTTAAACACATGTAGATATCTAACAAATTGCTTCCCTTCTTCTTATTTTAAGAGATCAAATGAGTCAAAACATATCTGTATTACACATAAAAACGTGATGCACAGATTTGCTGCGATATTTAACAGTCCAAGTGTTAAATTCAACATATTTAATTGCCCTGATGTATATCACAAATTATCAATTGTACTGTATGGACTAGTATTTCTCTTTGTCAGCAGATTTGGTGATTAACCTTAGGTAAATGTGTCGGCTGTCTCGGGGTAAAATGGATTGAAAATGTTGAAATTTTGAAATTTTAAAAACATATTTTAACATTTTTTCTGTCAACACACAAAACATCGGTCCCAGTTTGTTAGTGAAGTCGCAGTATGATATAATGGAAGTTCATTCTGACGAAAAGGATATACTGTTTTAATGACTCGATGTGGTACGATCTATGATATGTGATCTTCATCTTCCTCTGAAATCAGCCGTGATTGAGGTTTCTGACTATTACAAAGACATAAAAGACGTGTAAATTAAACCAAAGATTTCCTTAAGCATAGCCGAAAGCATAGTCAGGGTGTTAATGATTTGCCTCGTCGTTCTGTATAACTTGTACATGGTCATACTGTAATTCCCATTCAATTCAAATAAAACGTCTAAATGATAACGTATTTTGATTGTATGACTTCACTAATAAACAATACAGCAACAGTGTTCGTCTCGATGGCGTTTGCTATTCATTGGACCTACTCCTACTCCGACATTAATATCTTATGAAAGCCGAAGTTAACGAAACAACATATATTTTCCTCACGTCACCATTTTGATGAATAAACATAATTATACTGAACATTCATTTTGAACGCAGTATTCTACTACACGGTAATCGATACATAGTATTATTGACTGTAAAACGTTGATCCAAACCGACTTACATTACAGCCTGTTTAAACCTTCCGGGGTTACTAAACGCCCTCAATGTTAGAGCCGATAACGTCTTTATGTTGAGGAACTCTGCACTTAATATCAATGTTATCACGCATCCTGAAAACAAAGGAACAGGATTTGTGAGACTGCAGCAAACACTCAACTACAACTTGAAACAAAAACAATTTGTCTCGCATTTAAATTCATGATTCTTATTTGTCCGCCGGGTTTGTCTAGAATATGAAATTTTATGTAGTTCTAGCCCTATTTGCCGAAGGAGTCTCCTCTGTGTTAGGCTTCGATCATCGATACGTATACATGTTCATTGTACCAAGATCAAATTTATTTGCTATCAGATTATGGAGATGCGCCCCGGGTTGGAAATTAAATTTCTGAAACTCGCGAAGTGTAAAATTAATGTTAAAATGTCATATAAAAATATGAATATGAGATGAAGCAGTCGTTACATTTATGTACTTATGTAAAATTAATTCTGATTTCCTTACTGAATACTAAACGTCCTTTCTCGACGGAATTATCAATATTTTGAATAGGAGAGAATCATCCTTGTATGTACATGTATTAGTTTGATGCTTTCGTTTTCGCTTCTGAAATATGTTTATTATCTATATCCCGTATAAATAATTATTGTGGTATAATTTCTAAATAAATGGTTTCATTAGGAAATGGTCACTTTTTTGAAGGTGTCACCATTCCATTAATCAAGATAAATAGCACAGTGAACAAAGAACAATGTTCCAATGACGTGTATACTTTAAATCATAATATAATGCAAGGAAGAAAAACACTAAGAAAAACATGACAAGAAAAAAAGGTAAAAAAAAAAACAGAAAAGAAAAACAAATTATAGATTATAAAAAAAAGAAATAATAAAGAAAAATACAACAATTCATAACTGTTGTTACATATATATACTAATGTAGTGTACCACAAACTACAATAGTTGCACCAAAAGACGTCATCATCAACGAAATTAACGCAAAATAAGTTTCTAAAAACACTTTTGTAAATATTATGATGTAAGCTACAAAACGTCACTAATGAAAATGAAGAGAAAATCACAGAAATGGTCAACAAATCTATTTAAAGTACAGGACGGTTCGACTACGAATCTACATAAATTGATGAGACAGGATAGAAATCTGTTTTATCTTCATTTCATAGTCGATTTGACCACTTCATTCACACTCACAAAAAACCTACTAGTGTAGGAAGCAGATTATTACCCGGGACAGAAATCGATCATACATTTTCTTGATTGATTACTTGTATGTATGACTTTTGGACCAGGGGCTATCGTCTCCATAGACTTCTAGATAAAGTGATTCCCGTTTGGTCCCTATTAAGATCACGCTTCGGCTGTGATGGCATTTCTAGATAGATTTGGCATATTCACCAACTAGATTTAGCGTGCTTTCTTTTAATCAACCATAAGATTATCACATAGTATCCTTTCTACAGCAAATGCCGACTAAGCGTATTGCTGCATTTCTCTAGACATTCAATAAGATCTCTACATCGCACCCACAATCACTAATGCTAATTATCGATGCTAATTCGTCGACACAGGAGTGTCGGATTTAGCTATCAGTTGGTAGCTGAAATTAATCTATAGTATCAATAGTCCTACTAAGGCATTGCTATATTGTATCCCTATGGTGTTTTGCGATAAAATATTTTAGCCTTTTCAATACAAACTTATTAAGACAATATGATTTGTGTTGTAGTATCATTATAGTTATTTATTATGACAAACGAAACTATTGTTTTATTGTCTCGTTGTTGTGTATTCCTTCTATAAGCATTGTTCATTGTATCTAACGAGGTAAAGATATTGCAATTTATTACATTTTTACCAGTGAAATATCAAAAATTATTCATTCTATAAAAGTGATATCATATTTTTCACTAGTGAAAAATCTCTAGTGAAAAATATCACTTTTGTTGATTTGACCAATCAAATTAATGATTAGAAAATACCAAAATAATTGACCAATCAGAAAGCCCGACATATATGTCAGCACCTGGACAGGGGAAACTACTTTTTTTGTTTACAAATTATCGCTGTAGGCCTAGTTAGCATACGGGGTAGGTTTTTCGTTGATAAAAAATGTAATAAACAGAATATCTAACAGTGTCTTCAGTAATACCAAATATATTTCACTCGTGTGGCTAATATTTTGATATTTTTCACTCGTGCTGCGCACTCGTGAAAAATATCAAAATATTAGCCCCACTCGTGAAATATATTTGGTATTACTGAAGACACTATTAGATATCCTCTATTTAATCCAGATAATGTGATTAACTCTGAAGATGCCATATAATGACTGTATACTGTTTCTCGCAATGCTATATCAACCGACAATGATGTTGTACTATACCATGGCTAGAACACACCTGGGAAATGAAAACTACCAAATGCACAATAAATGCTTCATGACAAAATAGTTTCTACGCCACCATCAATTTCCATTGAGTTATGTGTAAATTAGTTATGTGGTTCTTAGAACCTCCATCCACCTGTTGACTTACAGTACATAAAGCATGTATCATTATCAATAAGATGCAGACCCATTTTACTGGAATATTTGATGAATAGGAAGATTTCTCATTTTCGGAAAAAAAAGTGCATTCTTGGTTGGTTACAGATAATAGCATTGTTATTTCCAGGAATTGTATTGTCTTTGACAAGGCTGTACGTGTTTTTCTTAAGGCAGGTGAAGGCATGTTAAAGCATATCAAAAAGGCATGTTAAAGCATATCAAAGGTGAATAACAAACTATTAACTGTAGCTGGTTTGAATGTGTTATGTGATTCTTTTTCTGTAGGCTATAGTCTTGAACTATAATATGGTGTGTTTTTATGAACTAAACTACTACACGACCATCCGATATGGGTGAACGGCCAAGGCCATGGTCTTAAACACCTCTCGGTGTGTCAATGAGCCGTGATATTACATTGCCTTTTCGTACGGGAGCCTTGTAGTGACCGGCACTATTGAAATGAACTTCTTATGGTATATATTTTATAAATCTCTTTACTTCAAGCCATCAAATTGCAATGTTTGTCTTGCTTATGTTAGGAGTCTTTACTTTAATGTCACAGCATGGTGCTGAATTGAAGTCTGGTTAGAGAATCAGACAATACTTGTTTTTTAATGGCTATTCGCTGGAGCGTCTTATTGAGCTGTACGCTTCCGATCTGCTTTTACACCTTCCACTCTCCTATTATAGCACATTAGTACGTAAGTACTACGTTCGGCCTAAATCTTGAAAGCACATACATCTATATAACATATACGTTAGGGTATAGTATTAGATCACTAGAGGTACAGCTGTGTATATATATATATGGTAGACATAAAACAGCAGGTGCTGAATTGGGTTAGAGAAGGAAATTGATAGACACACACAGTTTTGATGGGTAATGATTATACACAACAAGAATTGGATTATAAATGACTCAACTGGGTTATAGACTCGAGAAAACATATAAATACAAATCACGGGTATATTAGATACAAGTTTAATACTAGAATAAATTGTTTACGTAAAGAAAAAAATATTATTAGGTACCAAACGGCAAAACAACACCGATAAGGCCTAATAATTATAGGTAAAAATGGGTATTGAACGGAATAACTTCCAACAACAAAAATGTCGTGGGGCACTCAAGTTTACTGTTTAAACTTACAAATGTTGCTATGGTTAATAATTAATTATTGTACAAATCGACAGCGATAAGATAAGTCTTAATTTTACTAATGTAAGCATTTTCTAATATAATTTAAGGAAATGTTATTCGATTTGATATATATAAATAAGCAAAGACACATTGTTTCATAAGAATAGATAAACAAGATATATTTGAACTTCTGGAACATGAAAAATTGTAGTAGGTTATGTTGGCAGTTACTGTTGTAGCATACATGTGTGGCCATTTTTACATTGCAGTACAAATTGAGTAACACGAAATACGGGTTCTCAGCTTCCTCGACCAATATATATATTAGAATACATGCAGACACCCCGTCGTGAAACGTGTAATCATATCCGTACAGAGACAGAAGCACATCGTCCTCATGCAGGTCCGGCAGGCAGTATATCAATGACACAGATAAATATGTACGATCACATTTCCTGTCTGTTGGGACCCGTTACATCGTTTCCCTATTGTCTAGATTTCCCACCACGTCTTACTTACACAAACCCAATGCTGTCCCCTCGGGCTGTTTTTTTTTTTTTTTTAAATATATCCTTCCTTGCTACATAAACTCAAGTTGGATACATCACCCTCTTGTGGAATGCCAGAGAAAACGCTGAATGGTGCATTACACTTATGGCAGGGCGTAATAGGATTACCACCGGCTCTCGGTAAATTCACAGACACACGCTGCTGAATAAAAGATAACTTCGTTTAATTCCTTCGCATAAATTCAAACCTTTGTTCTCCATGTTAGCTTTTTAAAATGTGTTTTAGCAGAACTGTCTTCATAAAGGTGGAAATGATATCTAAGAAATTGAAAATATAATTTCAAGGTTTCAGAAACAAGTCGTGTGCATCTATGTCAGATGGGATCTGTTTATTTTAGAGGATGCATAATTATGTTCTGTTGCAGTGTGATTTTTATGAGGCAGTTGTTTTTTGTAAATTTGACACGTGAATAGATACAATAGGAATTTTAGTCAGATCAATACGGAATGATTAGCTTTGTTCGTACATTAAAACCTCTGGAACATCCTACTGACGCTGCCGACAACATCCGATGTTTTCCTGATAAAACTCAAAGAAAACATTCCATATTCCGGATATACGGCTTTCTTCCCATGTATAAACATGCATAAGATATAAAATATGGTATTGATATTTCCGTTAGCACAGTAAAGGTCATGAATTAGACCAAATTTGCGCATGCCTATCGATGAACGTATCATTTGTATCCAAGTTATCAAAGCTGTTTATAATGAAACATTGAATCACCTGGTTTTAAAATTGGATTTTCGAGCCTTGTAAAATTTGGTTCGGACGGAGAGTTTGCTGAGTACTGACAGTCTGATTAGTATCGAAGAATTAGATCTAATACTCTATCTTCTACAGACGAGCACTGATATTGGTTTTCGAATCCTTGAAGGTCACTTACTGTTGATACCGAATCGGCGTGCATTAGGTCGGTAGTTACAGATCATCTTCTTTCCTACTGCTCGCTAAGTAAATTTACTTTCCCTACATAGTTCCTGTCCCTAAAACATGCTATTGAGGTCGTTGGGAAGGATATTATTATTTTTCAGCGAAATGAATCAGAATTAGATTTGACACATTCTGATATTTCAGCCCACAACTAATGACACGAAGTTACAGAATTGCATATTCGGCTTCCTGTCGTGTAATTGTCTTATTTGAACTGCACTGTCCCTCAAGAGACCATTCACCATGCACATCGGGAGGAATGTTGTCTTCTCTTGCAACATACAGTGCATGTATATTTACTAGAAATCCAATGTGAAAAAGCATGTACACCATATGGTCTAGACAATGTATGATGGGTTTAAGACATGTAAGTGAGACAGACATATCTATGGATCATTTACAAACAGTAACCGGTGTTTTTAAACACCGTATTGTCTAGTTCTACAGAACACACCTTAAATGCTGTAATAAATATAGCAACGCAATTACAGTTGATCGTCATTCCAGACTCGTCACTGGAGCCAACATCATGGAAATATAAATGTTAACACAAGCAAGGAGATGTTCATGAAATTCGACATTAATAACAGGACAAAAGGCAATCATGTGTATTATGAACGCGTGCCACTATTCTTAAAAAATTAAACGTGGCATACAAGGTATATTGACTTCCATCCTTTCAACCAGTAGAACGTCAATCATGTGGTAAAACACATACATTTGTGATATGGACAACTGTTTTATGATAAGACCCATACATTTGTAAGATGGACAACAGTTTTTGTGTTAAGACACGTACATTTGTGATACGGACAACTGTTTCTGTGATAAGGCACGTACATTTGTGATACGGACAACTGTTTCTGTGGTAAGGCACGTGCATTTGTGATATGGACAACTGTTTTTGTGGTAAGACACGTACATTTGTGATACGGACAACTGTTTTTGTGGTAAGACATGTACATTTGAAATACGGACAACTGTTTTTGTGGTAAGACACGTATATTTGAAATACGGACAACTGTTTTTGTGGTAAGACACGTGCATTTGTGATATGGACAACTGTTTTTGTGGTAAGACACATACATTAGTGATACGGACAACTGTTTTTGTGGTAAGACACGTACATTTGAAATACGGACAACTGTTTCTGTGGGTAAGACACGTACATTTGTGATACGGACAACTGTTTCTGTGGTAAGGCACGTGCATTTGTGATGTGGACTACTGTTTTTGTGGTAAGGCACGTGCATTTGTGATGTGGACTACTGTTTTTGTGGTAAGGCACGTGCATTTGTGATGTGGACTACTGTTTTTGTGGTAAGACACGTACATGTGTGATATGTGATATGGCCAACTTCATCTGTGGTAAGACACGTAGTTATGTTATATGGACGACTTATTTTTTATAAGACACATATATATGATATTTGGTCAACTGTATCTGTTGTAAGACACATAGATATGATATTTGGACAAATTTATATGTAGTAAGACACGTACAAGTGTGATATTGACTTATATAACGTAGTATATGTCAATAGATACACTGGCTGAAGATAGATACCAGTGGTTATATACGTGCCATCTACACTATGTATATATATATATATACGCATAATGTACATATCCTCAAATGAAATCATAACTTTCTGTAACTTTAATGTTCAATTAATATATTGTAAATGGATGTATTCTAATAAATGCGCGAACATGACATAAAAGAGAATGTCATGCGTTAAATGATATAGCAATGACTGATGTATGTGTATGAATGATGCTCCAGGGAATGTTGTTTCTCTGCGAGCTGTGGTCTCCATATTGACATGGGTCTGTACTAGCTCCAATTACTTACGAGTACCTTTTCTTGTTCCTCAAAATCAATATCACCAACACCTTTAATGTGTGTGCATCAATGTAGAGCTTCCTAGAGATTCCGAAGTGACGACACCGTTTAGAGTTTAGGAGAGAGATCTTAATATGTGTCTGCGAAGGTTCCCTCCACACTGGTCATATATCGCACGGCGCGGCATGGTTACCAACTCCTGGTGATGTTTGAGTATTATGAGGTTCCTACCATAATAACCCGAGTAAATGTGCATATGTCTGGTTCGTCTGTTGTTACAATGTAGCCATTTATTACTGACGTGTAGATTCAGCAAAACCCGTGTTTGAGACACGTTCTACAGCTTAGATAACTAACAATCACTTAAGAAAGCAATATTGAGACATTTCCCGTCAATTTGATAACTCTTTTGAATGAGTTATAATCAGTTGTTTTTTTAAACTAGGGCGTTTGTTTCTACACTGTGTCGGTAAATGTTTCTGTCCGAATAAATTCGCTTCGAATAAAGAATCAAAATAACCGCAACAACTTCCCTCTCCCTTCCTCCTTCATTTTCCACCACCACCACCATCACTTAAAACAAAATGATAATATTCAGAAAATGTCTCAATAGCCAAAGGTAAGCCTTCTTTAATGTAAGGTAAGGATACGTTTTGACCTTGACCGTATAAGTTGGTGTGTCTTTAACTCTTTAGCGTTCGACATGTCAGTTGTCTAATCTAGACAGAGTCAGAGTTAAAACATTTTAATAGTTACACTTATACAGCACTTGTCTAATACTCTCCACGTACTAACAATATGTGTTATACATAATGTATAATACTTAGGTTCAGACAAAGGTAGTTCGGTTCCATGCTAAGGTTTTTAATTAGTTTTAAATGTCAATATCGACAACGTAAACATTATTGCCCATCATACATGAATGTCTTTTTACGTCAAGTTAATTTTCTGTAAGAGTGCAAAGATAATGAAAAAAGTAAAGTACATTGGTGAACGTTTCGTAAGCTATGATCTATATGATTATATAGCATTACCTACATCCTCAACTATCTGTTGCATAGCAACTCAAGAATTGATAAATTCTATTTACACTAAAAAAAGTCTTTCGCATGAGCATTACACGACGTTTATGATAAAGTCTAACAAAATCTTTGGCTTGTTTTTTACTTATATATATGGAATAAATCATTTATAAGACGAATAGGAAAACCCTTATTTCTAAAACGACATGTTCATGTATAGATGAATACGTATTTGAGCCGAATTGAACTATCCTAATCTTATTGGTCTTCGCTGTATAAACGGTTTCTTTTATCATAGCAATATATTTCGTTTTACAAACATACCTTTATACTTCTTTTAAATCTTATTAGTTGGAAGTCGAGTCACTACCATACAGAAGGGAATTTAAACAGCTCAAAGTACTTGGAAATTATAGACAAAGACACCTTTCTGCATAAATAGTATGCTATGATAGTAAGATGAAGGTTACACATGTGTTAAATATAAGTGACCAGTGTTTCTCGTTGCTGTTACGAGAGTACGGAGCTTTCTAGCCCATGAACCAACATGACAGAAGTCTTCAGGATTGTCTCAGACAAGACACGATTAGTTTTCATTAGTGTTCACTGCCGTTAGGTTTCCGACTGATAACTACAATGCGGAGCGCTCCCGGTCAAAGTGCAATATATTTACCGTGTCATTAGGAAACGAACCATATTAATTACGCAATTCCCTCTTAATTACACACATAGTTCGTCCAATGACGGAAGGCTTGTTTACTGGGCCTCAATAGGGGAGTCCAAAATGGCATTACTATTGATGAACTTGCTGAATTGGTATGACCTTTGAAAAATGCAATACCATATTTTGAAGAAAAAAAATCCATCCTTTTTGGGACGAATGCCATTGAGATGATTCTTGAAGAGTGTTTGAGATTGACGCAGACTTAAATGGTTGCTTTCTGAATTGCTTCACACTACATTTTGAAGATTATTAGGAACGTGGATCCATAGAAAAATGGAATATTGATGTATATTACCGCAAAGAACATGCCTTTGATGTGGACTGTTGAGAAACAAAACAAGAGAATTTCCCAAAAATATGGGTTTAGTGATAGAAACAATATTAAAACCGAATTAAACTGTGCCATACAGCTAACTGACGTTTTACATCAGAGTTGACAGATAGGTGTAGAAACTAAGCTGGTACTGTTGATGGTATTCGAGCAATTCGGATGGGTACAGTTTACATGACATAGCTATTGCTATGCCGCTGACGTATCCAAGTGTCCACGAAGTCCTTTAATCAGCAGTAATGGAATAAAGCTAATAAAAAGTTTTCACAAGTGCGGGTTTTCTTTTTGTTACTTTATTTTGAATACCTTTTCTAGCATAACTTGGCGTACATATTCCATCCGTGTATTATTCATATTGAAGAACTGTTGTAAGTTTGGCATCGATCTTAATATCTTTGTTTATTTGGACAGGAAGCGTCACATAAATAGCTTATGTTATCAATATCAATTATCCCTACACTTAGGTCCGGATCAATATGACGACTGTTCTATGCCTTTCCCTAGGGTTTTCCATGGTGACAGTTGAAATAGGTACCATGCGACTACAAGGCAAAACTGTTTATACATCACCAAGAGGCAAAATTGCTTTTATATTATTCCTCCAAGTGAAATAATCAATTTGATAAAACGTTTTACCATCGATGCTTATGGAATCACCGTTTATGACTGACCAATCAGAAAGGTACTATCTATTCACTGCATTGAGATCTTCAATTGTTTTTATTCATATGCAAATGAAGGAAATGTAGAAAAAGTGGATATTATTCTGCCCCTTTGGGCAGTTATTTGTTATCGAATGTACTTCTAGTGACAGATTTGATAAATTTACCAGGTGAAAACAGAAACCAATCAAATCAAAATGACATTGTCTGGTTTTTAAGTCAAACTTCTAGGAATATGACTTCAAAGAGAGAGAGGTCGCGACAGCTCAGTCCGTTAAATCACTGGCCAAGTAACCTCAGGTGAAGATCCGAGGTGAGTGGTTCGACGCTTCTCGGGAAGCTGAGAAACCGACTGGTCAGTGCTGTCGTGTTTGCGTCCTTGGGCAAGACATTTTACCCTAATTGCTCTTGATGGCATGCGATAAGTCTTCCGTATATTGTTCAGTGAGGTTATCATCATATGCCACAAAGAGACCCCGCCCCAAAATGACCCTGGCTGTTCACAGGGTGATAAACCCAACAAACAAACAAACAATAAAATATTCTGCTAATTGTTCCCGCGCCTTTTTGACGATTTGATTGATCCAATGAAATTAGTTTAAAGCCGAATGGTCTTTCGTTGGATACCAGATATAGTTATTTCGTAAGACAGAATATAACCACACGACATGGAATTTTCAAAAGTTTCAAAAAGGTTACAATGTGTAATTGATTACCATATAAATGTATAACAATCCTTTTAATAACCAATCAGAGAGGAATTCTTCATTATATATTTTTCTACAAGATCTGCATATTTTAGTTTAGAACGTACATCATGTTTATATAGAAGTAGTCCTCTTGTGTGTGGTTTATACATTATCAAACCTTTTGACACTGCACAAGTATACTAATATACAAACAAAGCTTAACGACAAACTCTAGCGCGTTCACTGCCCCTTGTTGCTCTTCAAGAAAGTTTATCTTTGAAGGAAAAACTTGATTACGTCACAAATAACGTGACGTCATAATGTACATTCGTTATATATATGCTGATAACTGTTCTTGCCGCACTGCTTATTCTGAAACATAAGCTCTTTATTACCATATCAAATTATCCTTCTGCAGTAGTACGAAATGGGCAGTGATCAATAGGTATCACATAAATTTTAACTCAGAAAATATCATATATAATCTGACAAGGTCATTTACATTCACATACAATAGTAGAATATGAATTCAGACGAGTCGATGGATGACATCTCCACGGAAGTTCCAACGTATCCTGACAATTGACAGTGACAGCGACTAGACTGTTACCGAACCTGTTCATCCATTAAACAACAAACCCGTCTAACATTATGGAACTCGATATTTCCCTGTTCTACCATTTCGATGGCATGAATCTAGAGATACGTCGCGGATTTAGATTCTTTCTTATACGTGATACTACAACTATTGTGTCTAAACTCTATTGTCTTTGTTTTCAACATCAGAACTTAGATATCATTATATACCCTCTGCTATATAGAATTATTATATTGTACTGCTTTGATGAAAACATATTTTTATTTGTCCGAATCAAGATTTTGAGCTCTCTCCATAGCCCCATCAACATTTTAAGCCCTTCGAATCACTGAGAAGTCTATAAGAAAAAAAAACAGACAAAACAGCTGTATGGTGCAGTTTATTTCATGATCCTTTTCTGGTTCTACTGTGTCTAAGTCTTGGTTTTGAAATATTCTAATCTCTTGCGTGTCTTTCTACAATCCTTCCATCGTAAACCGATGTTAACATCTTTGTAATTAGTCAAGATCTGATAAGGAGAAATATATAACGTGATTTCTAAAAATCACATCAGTAAGCGATGACGAAAATTTAAAAACAACATAATGTTATATGATTTCTTGTGAAGAACTCAAACACATTTTACTTGTACGGATGCTTTGAATTCATTTTACAGCAATGACGACGCATTCATGGAAATACAAGCTATATCATGTATCTAGAATATTTTTGATAATTAACTGGAAACTCATTGCATAACCTCATTGTATTACATCACAAATAATGAGTCAATTACAGTGTAGCGGTTCTGTGCTCAGCGTTTGCCCCCGTGTTGAATCGACCATGCTGAAGACTCTGATTCTGTTACAAGTGTATGTGTTATTGCGGAAACACAACCTGTGCTAAAAATCAAATATTAACGCTAATCACGTGATCAGTTATCGTGTAATGTAGAATTAAACCTTCATTGCTAACCTTTTATGGACAGCTTACTTCATGTATGGGCGGTGATGATGTTTTAATGTCACACATCAAGCCAATTTATCGTTCGTAATGTTTTTGTGCATGCATGTAAGTTGTTCATTAAACGGTATGACCAATCACCTAAATTAACTTCAATTGTGGCTCTAACGCCAAAACACATTTATGTTACTCCCAAGATATATATATAAATTTTGATTCATAATGATATGATTTATATTTTGATTTATGATATACTTGATAAGTTCCTGGTTAGAGGCGTCCAATTATCCAAAACAGTACCAGAATGATCAACGTGACTAAAGAGAATCACAGAAATAATCCATATCTTATTATTATAAACGGGACGTGTTCATGCTATTATAACAATATATTCAATATTTTATCACGATTTCAATTTGTATCAGGTCGGGGAAAATGATTCCTTGATATTTAATTGTGTTGTTATGTTGCTTTCAGTATAAACTCCAAAGTCTGAATTTATTGTGACAATCGGAAATCGACCGTCTTTGACACTATGACGTTCGATAGACATAAGCACCTTTGAAAAATATGTCGTGAGCGGTGATGATGACGTCATGATTGACATAATCTTACATAAAAGTAATCCATGCGTGTGGTGCAGGTTTGATGGTACTTTGAGTTTTCTGTTATTTCGAAAGTCCATCCTCTCCCAAATATGCCTTTTACCGAAAATTTAGAAAACTAAGAAATGGGTAGAAATCAGTTGCTTACTCCCTACTAAAAACGGTTGTATCCCTCCTGATGTTTGTCAGAGAGATTGGATGATAAACTCATATGGCCCAGTCGTTTTTCCTCTAGTCGTGAACATATTGAAAATAATCTATATCCATGATATGCCTTACTGCATTATATTCTTATACTCGATAGTTTTAACATTTCTAAAACGTGATAGTGAAACCACGGATATTGCTGTGTCGGTGTTTAAGGAATTAGTTTGCCAAAAAAGTAACATCCCTTTCTATAAGTGTACGATTATTTAGCTTCCAAAGCATATGTACATCGGACAAATGACTGAAACTTGTTTTAAAAAAAGAACAATAAAAAAATCAACTTATTGACGTTTTAGATATACATCGTGACATAATGTCTATTCAACCCTTTACAGAAACCCTTAACGACTCTCGATTAAGGTCACGCGAGAGCTGAAACATGCTATTCCGCCAGTACAGGGTCCTTTTGACTGCAACACTATGGATATATTGTTACATATGTATACATATATACGTACAGGACAATAATTTGATTGACACGGCGTTTGGTTACACTACTAATGGGTTGTATTCCCTACTCTGATTGTTGAATACATATACCTACTGCTACATCTCTACATACAACTCGCTGTTAGTCGATAGGAAATCGAGAACGTGTCGCTTTAATGGTCCTTCTATCTTACAAACGCTTCTGAACATGTCCACTTAAAATCAGCACTCTAACAATAGAACGAAAGTGGGTGCCATCAAAAGTGTCAAACATTTCAGAGTCGCTATGACTTCCAAGTGAATGTCCACGCCTCTACTGTACTTGTTGATTCAGCTATATTTTGTTTTTCTTTTTGAATAAGTGAAACACATTAAGTAGCGTTTTTGGAATGCAATACAAACAGTTTGGCGAATTCTATCTGATTTGTTATATTTTGTTTTTGTGTTAGGGTTTGTGTGCATGTCAAAATTGATATACATTGTTATCAAACTGTGTGACAGAGAATTGAATGACGCATAGGTTTGCCATTACAAACAACAACTTCCATTTAAGTGCATGAATTACATTTTGTATATACCATTGTAATAACGGACTGTGTCGTTCGACCCGCCTTTACAGCCATAAGAGAGAAAATGATGTTTTGTCGTTAATGGATTCACTGTACATGTCAATAGTCATGTCATAAATTTATCCAATAGAAACTTTTCATCAGATCAAAAGAGGCAAAATTCATGAAATTTGGATTTTCGAGTTTTGACGCATGTTGGACTTTTATCGATCCATTGCTAGATTGCTGAACAGTTTTTGTAATTCCGGTTAAACAGTTGATGAATCCGGTGTTTTAAGGGGCGTGTCCGCTTTTCGGTGCACGTGATATAACAGTTGATGAAAACGAGGCTATTGTCGGTTATCACATAAAAATAAAATATTACAGGTTGGAAGATTTTTGAAGAATCTACACGAATATTTACAGTTATTATAGCATGATTTTTGATAAATGTCCGGAGTCTTTTGAATTGATATGGCTTATGGCTTTCCAGGCTCAAAGCGGTATAATTCTCTCCTATGCCTTTCTATTCCTTTAAAATCGTGAAATGATCAACTCGAGTGCGATATGACATGTCTATAATTCTTTATATGTCAAACCCGAGAGTATATTCTAACAGAGAAGAAAGCGATGCGATCTTTCTTCACACGCGTCAAAGTGGTTAACACATTCGGTAAGGTACACATGAGGTAGAGTTTGTGCTACTGAGGACACTTGCATCGATCTGGTGTAACATCTGAAAATTTTAACAAATCGGAATCCAAAAACAGCCATATGTCCTGTACTCACTCTATTTAATCTCATTTAGTGTCTTTCTCTAGGACCTTCGAAAGACCCACTGTTACCACGTGACAAGTATGCGTCCAATGTCATAGGTTCATGACGTGCTATTTCCTTGGGCGATCTTTTGTAATGACCTGTACATTGAACCGTGTTTGTCCTTAGTTAAGGACTTAACCTAATAATATTTCAAACAAAGGGATTTCTTTATAGGTGCGATGCACTTCACCTTTCAGAGGCCGGGTGTACCAAATGAGTCGGTATTCATCTTCGAGTTCGACAGTGCAGACTCTTTCTGAACTGTCAGTATCAATCATATTCCTAACTGGAATCATCCCGTCAAATTCACCTTAATAATTTCGTTTTAATCATGTGCTGCATTGCAGTTTGTCTTAGTTGGAGGAATGATTGATGTTATTGTTTAAACGTCTATTTGTTTGCTGTTTCTGAAACCAATGTATCATCCTGGAACTAACGTCCACGCGAAAAACTTGATCTATGGCATTTTGTCTTAATGTGACTGTACTTTTCATCCGAGGACCACCAAAGATAGAATTTCGACAAAATTTAGTTACGTGGTTGTTTTAATCGTAAACAACGACATGGCACTGGGATATGGAGTCGAGTTGAGTTCGCATGGGCATAAAACAATAGATAGGTTTCGGCGTCCACGTCCAATTTCGTATACCAGTAGCATTACCCTAACCTACAATAGCCTCTGCGTCTGTCACGCAAACTAGTGTCATTGTCCGAAGATATACCTAGTGTCAATTCTCCCCACATGAAGTAAATAATGTGCACTTACATTTGAGAGAACACGCTAGGGCTGCAGAAATTGATATAGATGGCAATGTTTTGTTGGTCGATTTGTCCCTCGCTTCCACCTCGTACTCCGCGGGCGAACAACGTCAGACGGCAGGTTCAAGCCGACCCGACCCGTCGCAATTATCTTCCAAACAACAACTCACTACGGATAGATCGACCACACGTTTGTGACAGTGCAATTAATTCCTTATATAATACCAAGATTGTCGGACTGTTATAGAAACCATATATATATATATATATCTGTAATGGTGGCCTGTCTTTATTACATCCGCTGATTGTGTACTGTTACAATATAAACATAGTTCAAGGCATCTGATATATTTTAAATATGCAATTTTTTTAACCCATGCGGTCCACGAGATATAAGGAATTGGTAACCAGTGTGGAAAGCTCTGGTTGATGATAGTTCCAGACTGGTAACCAGTAGCGTTAGTCCTAGGTGTTGACTGGTCCGGGCTGGTTACCAGTAGGGTAAGTCCTGAGTTATGACTGGTCCAGACTGGTAACCAGTAGGGTTAGTCCTGGGTGTTGACTTGGCCTGACTGGTGACCAGTAGGGTTAGTCCTGGGTGGTAACTGGTCCTGACTGGTAACCAGTAGGGTTAGTCCTGAGTGATGACTGATCCGGACTGGTTACCAGTAGGGTTAGTCCTGGGTGTGGACTGATCCGGACTGGTAACCAGTAGGGTTAGTTCTGGGTGATGACTGATCCAGACAGGTAACCAGTAGGGTTAGTCCTGGGTGATGACTGCTCCAGACTGGTAACCAGTAGGGTTAGTCCTGGGTGTTCACTTGGCCTGACTGGTAATCAGTAGGGTTAGTCCTGGGTGGTGACTGGTCCAGACTGGTAACCAGTAGGGTTAGTCCTGGGTGGTGACAGATCCAGACTGGTAACCAGTAGGGTTAGTCCTGGGTGATGACTGATCCGGACTGGTAACCAGTAGGGTTAGTCCTGGGTGTTGACTGGGCCTGTCTGGTAACTAGTAGGGTTAGTCCTGGGTGATGACTTGTCCGGGCTGGTAACCAGTAGGGTTAGTCCTGGGTGTTGACTGGTCCTGACTGGTAACCAGTAGGGTAAGTCCTGGGTGATGACTGATCTGGACTGGTTACCAGTAGGGTTAGTCCTGGGTGATGACTGCTCCAGTACTGGTAACCAGTAGGGTTAGTCCTGGGTGATGACTGGGCCTGACTGGTAACCAGTAGGGTTAGTCCTGGGTGATGACTGCTCCAGACTGGTAACCAGTAGGGTTAGTCCTGGGTGATGACTGGTCCTGACTGGTAACCAGTAGGGTTAGTCCCGGGTGATGACTGTTCCAGACTGGTAACCAGTAGGGTTAGTCCTGGGTGGTGACTGGTACTGGTAACCAGTAGGGTTAGTCCTGGGTGATGACTGGTCCGGACTGGTAACCAGTAGGGTTAGTCCTGGGTGATGACTGGGCCTGACTGGTAACCAGTAGGGTTAGTCCTGGGTGATGACTGGTCCGGACTGGTAACCAGTAGGGTTAGTTCTGGGTGATGACTGGTCCCGACTGGTAACCAGTAGGGTTAGTCCTGGGTGATGACTGAGCCTGACTTGGTAACCAGTAGGGTTAGTCCTGGGTGATGACTGCTCCAGACTGGTAACCAGTAGGGTTAGTCCTGAGTGATGACTGAGCCTGACTGGTAACCAGTAGGGTTAGTCCTAGGGTGATGACTGGTCCTGACTGGTAACCAGTAGGGTTAGTCCTGGGTGATGACTGCTCCTGACTGGTAACCAGTAGGGTTAGTCCTGGGTGATGACTGATCCGGACTGGTAACCAGTAGGGTTAGTCCTGGGTGATGACTGATCCGGACTGGTTACCAGTAGGGTTAGTCCTGGGTGATGACTGATCCAGACTGGTAACCAGTAGGGTTAGTCCTGGGTGATGACTGGTCCAGACTGGTAACCAGTAGGGTTAGTCCTGGGTGATGACTGCTCCTGACTGGTAACCAGTAGGGTTAGTCCTGGGTGATGACTGGTCCGGACTGGTTACCAGTAGGGTTAGTCCTGAGTGATGACTGATCCGGACTGGTAACCAGTAGGGTAAGTCCTGTGTGTTGACTGGGCCTGACTGGTAACCAGTAGGGTTAGTCCTGGGTGTTGACTGATCCGGACTGGTAACCAGTAGGGTTAGTCCTGGGTGATTGACAGGCCAGACTGGTAACCAGTAGGGTTAGTCCTGGGTGATGTCTGGTCCAGACTGGTAACCAGTAGGGCTAGTCCTGGGTGATGACTGATCCTGACTGGTAACCAGTAGGGCTAGTCCTGGGTGATGACTGGTCCTGACTGGTAACCAGTAGGGTTAGTCCTGGGTGATGTCTGGTCCAGACTGGTAACCAGTAGGGCTAGTCCTGGGTGATGACTGATCCTGACTGCTAACCAGTAGGGTTAGTCCTGGGTGATGTCTGGTCCAGACTGGTAACCAGTAGGGCTAGTCCTGGGTGATGACTGATCCAGACTGCTAACCAGTAGTGTTAGTTAGGTTAGTCTACAAGAAGACAGCTTAGACAAATAAAATGTTACAGTGTATCGGTATGTTATTTCTGGTGTATATTCAACATGGACATAGTCCAGTTTTAATGCATACACGATGTGATATATACAGGTATAAAGCGCAATATAATCAAATGTTTCATATACCTACTGCATGGAGTATTGTCATTTAGATACAATTTGTCACTGAAATGTTTATTTTTATTACTTTAAAGAACGCTGGGATACAGAGAGGGAAGTTCATACAGTGACAGATTTTAACTACAGAATTTCTCTGGACGAAATCCAATAAAACAACATTGATATCACTTTAACTCTCATCATGATATACAGGAGATATAGCAATATATCAAGTAAGATGCGTTTCATACGCTATCCTATTACAACCACAATTTCCGGCGAAAATGCTCGTCTATGAATACAAAAATATTAGCCAATATCCCGTTTCTTAAACACATAAAAAAAATTAATATTTTGAGCCGAAGTTTGCGGGTTGCAGGTGTATAAGTGACTTTAATTGGACGGCGTTCCTTTCCTTCTTCCATTATCGGCTGTAGAATGTGACAATTCGATCACATCATACAATTGTTGTCAAATTTGAACGCATCTTGTAAGAACGAACGAACACTCGTTATCGATTTGTCCTGCTAGATATCCTGTAGTGAAGTGTCCCGCAGGCTCCCCCTGTGTTTGGAAATCAGCCTGCTCGCGGTTGTTTTTTAAAGGAAAAGGAAAACGTAGGAAAAACACTGCTGTGTCTTCAGGTTTTAAGTTTTGCTGCCAAAAAAGAGACGCCATCTTAGACTAACCTCGTCTCGTCCCTATGACGTTGATAAATCTAACGATTGTTTTGATGTTAATTCGGTGTAAATAATTGGTGGTTGTTTTGCCTGAGGTATGTGATACGCGGAAACTGCTTAGTTAAACAGGATTTCTTGATGAATAATAAAGATACCTTAGGTTGCAATATCCTTACAAACTGTACATTAAAGATGCACCAGTTTAAGACGGGAGTTTGCTGTTTGCCAATGAATGTATACTGAAATATGCATATTGATACCGCAGTGGGCTATTTAGCTGGTATAGTAAATGGCATGATGTACTTCTCAGTTCTTTGTGAGTACCTAAGATCCTCTTTACTTATTCATGTTGTAAATGTTCAAATATTTTTTTATCTGAATATGCTTGTAAAACGTAGATGTATTCGTTTCAGCTCGCCCAAGAGGCATACCCCTCACCCCAACTCCCAAACCCCAACCCCCTCATTTCATTCATTTCGCTGTCAACATATTTTTTGTTAAAACAATTAGGACGATCACCAGCTAAGTGCCCATATTAAAATTATGATCGACTGTCTTTCGGTGGATCCGTTTGACAGGTTCTGGGTGAATTGATAGTGATGCTTTAGAAGGATCAGTAAGACCTGTATTTTAGTTCTACGCACCGCCTATTGTGTGACATTTACAAATATTCACCAGCTTGTCCAACAATTGACTATTTGATGGCCCAGGAATTATACGGCTGCGCATATTCCGTGATAAGTAATCCTGTTGTATGTATCAATTATATTATCACAACTATCAATCAACGGCCAGAACATAATATGTAAATGTGGTATCGTCTTTTCTGAAGATGGTACCTCATTTGGATTATCAGAGCGGTAATATGCCATGGCGGCCTTGAGGTCATAAATGTACTGTAGACCGGTGTTTATTTAGTATAGATATATATATATATTTTTGAAAAGCAAGGATTTAATAACAAAGCAATTCAATAATTGATATGTCATTTTCGAAATGTCTTTCCCAGCAAGTTGTTTTTCTTTCGTTTTCGTTAACTATGTCTTTGTTTCGCTCACACTATCTTTCTCAGCAAATTGCTTTTCTTTCGTTCACAATGTCTTTCTTAGCGAGTTGTTTTTCCTTCGTTCCAACCTTATTTCTCAACAAGTTGTTTTTCTTTCGTCTTTCGTTCACAATGTCTTTCTTAGCGAGTTGTTTTTCCTTCGTTCCAACCTTATTTCTCAACAAGTTGTTCTTCTTTCGTCTTTCATCCTCAATGTCTTTCTTAGCGAGTTGTTTTTCCTTCGTTCCAACTTTCTTTCTCAACAGGTTGTTTTTCTTTCGTCTTTCGTTCACAGTGTCTTTCTCAGCAAGTTGTTCTTCTTTCGTCTTTCATTCTCAATGTCTTTCTTATCCAGTTGTTTTTCCTTCGTTCCAACCTTATTTCTCAACAAGTTGTTTTTCTTTCGTCTTTTTTCACAGTGTCTTTCTCAGCAAGTTGTTCTTCTTTCGTCTTTCATTCTCAATGTCTTTCTTAGCGAGTTGTTTTTCCTTCGTTCCAACTTTCTTTCTCAACAGGTTGTTTTTCTTTCGTCTTTCGTTCACAGTGTCTTTCTCAGCAAGTTGTTCTTCTTTCGTCTTTCATTCTCAATGTCTTTCTTAGCGAGTTGTTTTATCCTATTTCGCATTGTCTATCCTAGTGAGTCGTTGGTTCAAATTGTCTTTTCCAGTTTTTCATTTTGCGTACTATGTAATGACATTTTTATCACATGTAATCTGATTTAGTTATTTCTTGTTAAAGACATACCTATCTATTATTTACTAGGGGCATATATTAGGTATTTCTATGGTTTGACAATTATTTGTTGTCAAACTTCGCAATGATTTACACTTTAATAGATGTTTGTCTGGACTAACATTCAGCCTTGAGACGGATGCCGAAGGTTGATAGATCTAATGCAATTTCGAGAGTGAACAAAATATGAATATTTAACTGGACTTGCCAGACTCTGTATCATATAAAGCTGAGGACTGTCGTGTTCATATTTTGTATAATTACATTTTTCATGTCTGGAGTTTTTTTGTTTTTTTTTCATATGTCTAAAATAAGTTCACTTTAATACATCATCCGGCTTTATAATATTGTTTTATGTCCACGGAACAAATGTTTCACTGTTTATTGTCTTATATTTTCGGATGGGTTTAGAAAATCAAGCAGGACTCTTATTTGGAAAGGGTGATACATTTGACTTTGGCAGTGACACTCAATGTGTGTATACTGTCGTGTCTAGATCATTATGTATTTCTCTTTTCCATTTGGTATTTCAGCCTTAATCGTTATGTGTATGCATGTTATATTATGATTTTGAGTTGGAATGACCTTGTATCGGATCATCCCTTGAAGTGATATAGATAACCGCAGGTTTCCCAAAGGTATACTTGCCACGTTATATATATATATATATATATTTACAGCGGCTTTGAGAGATACATATACATATATCACAGTCTATATATTAATTAGTCGTCCCAGGTAGGTAGGAACACCTGTCTGGCTGGTCGTAATCTCTATCTGGGACCATCAATAAATTATTCATCTGGAAAGCCCGAATATTATATAAATATGTCGATCTTAGAATAAGGTAAGAAAGCACCTCGCTGGAACACAAGTAAATATGGATAGCGCGCGTTAAATATAAACGGCAAAACGTCCGAAATCTTCAAGTCATAGCCTATGGGATATGAATGCATATTCTTTAATGAGAATGTCATTCAGATACATTCAAAAGACCATAAATTAATCTTTTAGATTTAAAAAAAAAAAAAAAACACAAAAAAAAACAAAAACAAAAACTTTTTACATATATATTAAAAAAACAACATATAAATTGATATGTATAATGTATGTTTAATAGATAAATTGATTATCTTTTATTCTATTTATTGTAATTGTGCTACTAATCTCGGTAATTGATCTATGAGAGTCCTAAAGTACACTCCTCGTCAAGTTTAGTACTGATAGTGATAAAACCGTCTACATAGCCCCTTTACAATGATACATATAATCTTGACCTTTTCCAGTGTTCCGCTATCATGTTTTATATCTCCCGGTACACCCATTGTGAACACATTAAGCTATTCTAGAACCTTCATGACAACATCAATTACCCAAATCGATCATATTATGTAACACAAAATTCTATTACACTTGGATTTAGAATTTCAATCGTATTCAACCGATTCAACAGTTCTTCGATCTTTCATTCAACAGATTCTAACATTTGTATATCGTTTATTCAACTGATTCCAAAATTATTCAAATCGTTCATTCAACAAAATATAATACTCTTAAACTTTTATTCAACATATGTGAACATTCCTAAACATTTTATTCAACAATTTCCAACATTTTGAAATATCTTATTCAACATAAATGTATTTTAAAATGATGAAATATTCTACTCAACATATTCTAGCATTACCAAATCATTCAAAACCAGTTCCACAATTATTTTTATTCAACAGATTCCAACATCATCAAACCATTTAAAAACAAATTCCACATTTCTTTTCATTCAATTGATTCTAACATTCTGAAATACTTTATTCAACAAACTCTAACATTTTGAAAAAATGTTTTTCAACATATTCTTCCATCCTTAGACACATCTTTCCACAGATTCTAACATTGTTATATCTTTCGTTCGATAGATTCTAACATTCTAAAATATTTTATTCAACATACTTTTTTTTTAATTCTGAAATGCTCTTTTATCAAATTCTTTAATTCAAAATCTTTAATTCAACATATTCTATCTTTAACAGACTTGTATTATCTCAACCCCCCTGTATAACATTGAGTCAGAAGACTTGTGTATTATCTCAACCCTCGTGTATACCATTGAGTCAGCAGACTTGTATTATCACAACCCTCGTGTATAACATTGAGTCAGCAGACTTGTATTATCTCAACCCTCGTGTGTAACATTGAGTCAGCAGACTTGTATTATCTCAACCCTCATGTATAACATTGAGTCAGTAGGCTTGTATTATCACAACCCTCGTGTATAACATTGAGTCCACAGACTTGTATTATCACAACCCTCGTGTGTAACATTGAGTCAGCAGACTTGTATTATCTCAACCCTCGTGTGTAACATTGAGTCAGCAGACTTGTATTATCTCAATCCTCATGTATAACATTGAGTCAGTAGGCTTGTATTATCACAACCCTCGTGTATAACATTGAGTCAGTAGGCTTGTATTATCACAACCCTCGTGTATAACATTGAGTCAGCAGACTTGTATTATCTCAACCCTCGTGTATAACATTGAGTCAGTAGGCTTGTATTATCACAACCCTCGTGTATAACATTGAGTCAGCAGACTTGTATTATCTCAACCCTCGTGTATAACATTGAGTCCACAGACTTGTATTATCTCAATCCTCGTGTATAACATTGAGTCAGTAGGCTTGTATTATCACAACCCTCGTGTATAACATTGAGTCCACAGACTTGTATTATCACAACCCTCGTGTGTAACATTGAGTCAGCAGACTTGTATTATCTCAACCCTCGTGTGTAACATTGAGTCAGCAGACTTGTATTATCTCAATCCTCATGTATAACATTGAGTCAGTAGGCTTGTATTATCACAACCCTCGTGTATAACATTGAGTCAGTAGGCTTGTATTATCACAACCCTCGTGTATAACATTGAGTCCACAGACTTGTATTATCTCAATCCTCATGTATAACATTGAGTCAGTAGGCTTGTATTATCACAACCCTCGTGTATAACATTGAGTCAGTAGGCTTGTATTATCTCAACCCTCGTGTATAACATTGAGTCCACAGACTTGTATTATCACAACCCTCGTGTATAACATTGAGTCCACAGACTTGTATTATCTCAACCCTCGTGTATAACATTGAGTCACATTGAGTCAACAGACTTGTATTATCACAACCCTCGTGTATAACATTGAGTCAGTAGGCTTGTATTATCTCAACCCTCGTGTATAACATTGAGTCAGTAGACTTGTATTATATCAACCCTCGTGTATAACATTGAGTCAGCAGACTTGTATTATCTCAACCCTCGTGTATAACATTGAGTCAGTAGGCTTGTATTATCTCAACCCTCGTGTATAACATTGAGTCAGTAGACTTGTATTATATCAACCCTCGTGTATAACATTGAGTCACATTGAGTCAACAGACTTGTATTATCTCAACCCTCGTGTATAACATTGAGTCAGTAGGCTTGTATTATCTCAACCCTCGTGTATAACATTGAGTCACATTGAGTCAACAGACTTGTATTATCTCAACCCTCGTGTATAACATTGAGTCAGTAGGCTTGTATTACCTCAACCCTCGTGTATAACATTGAGTCCACAGACTTGTATTATCACAACCCTCGTGTATAACATTGAGTCCACAGACTTGTATTATCACAACCCTCGTGTATAACATTGAGTCCACAGACTTGTATTATCACAACCCTCGTGTATAACATTGAGTCCACAGACTTGTATTATCACAACCCTCGTGTATAACATTGAGTCAGTAGACTTGTATTATTATCACAGCCCTCGGATATAACACAATGCTTAAATTATGTATTATATAAAGAAAGCAAATTTCTATTGATTAATGACAAATTGGTTTATTATGTTAACTGGATATGCCTTTCAAGCGTATGAATGTGGACATTTAAAATTGGTTACGATGTTCATTATTCCGTTTTCAGACTTTAACCTTATAACCATAAAGGTAGGTTGTATCCTAGTGGGTTTCGAAACGGTTTTATCATTTGACATTTAACAGGAAACGGTCAATTTATAGGTAGACAAATTAGGAAAATACAGAGCGTTCACCCCTTTTAGTGTCTACCGTACGTGATAGATTCCTCTCTTGATACATGCCAAGAGTCACCCCAGATTAAACTGCTCCTAAATATACTGATCAAGATGCTTACATATTGTCTTCTTGTTCTGTATTGAATTGAACCTATCTCAAACCCGGCCAATTGACAGAACCGACCCCAATGTCGTTATGACTATGCTTGTTTTCAAGGTTATGCTCTATATAAACCAGGAAGTTAGAAAGTAACCTTTTAACCTTTGTGTAGAGGTACTTAACCCAAATATGTCTGCTGTTTGTGTTCAGTGTGTCGCAGTTAATTTAATTTAGTGTATTTTTCGTGTTCTCTTACAGTTTGATGATATGATTAACTGTTGAGGTGAGGTATATTTTGTGTGGTGACGATGAGGTATGTGTTACTGTTGTGGTGAGGTATATTTTGTGGTGACGATGTGGTATGTGTTACTGTTGCGGTGAGGTATATTTTGTGTGGTGACGATGTGGTATGTGTTACTGTTGTGGTGAGGTATATTTTGTGTTGTGACGATGTGGTATGTGTTACTGTTGTGGTGAGGTATATTTTGTGTGGTGACGATGTGGTATATGTTACTGTTGTGGTGAGGTATATTTTGTGTGGTGACGATGTGGTATGTGTTATTGTTGTGGTGAGGTATATTTTGTGTGGTGACGATGTGATATGTGTTACTGTTGTGGTGAGGTATATTTTGTGTGGTGACGATGAGGTATGTGTTATTGTTGTGGTGAGGTATATTTTGTGTGGTGACGATGTGATATGTGTTACTGTTGTGGTGAGGTATATTTTGTGTGGTGACGATGTGGTATGTGTTACTGTTGTGGTGAGGTATATTTTGTGTGGTGACGATGTGGTATGTGTTACTGTTGTGGTGAGGTATGTTTTGTGGTGACGATGTGGTATGTGTTACTGTTGTGGTGAGGTATATTTTGTGTTTTGACGATGTGGTATGTGTTACTGTTGTGGTGAGGTATATTTTGTGTGGTGACGATGTGGTATGTGTTACTGTTGTGGTGAGGTATATTTTGTGTGGTGACGATGTGGTATGTGTTACTGTTGTGGTGAGGTATATTTTGTGTGGTGACGATGTGGTATGTGTTACTGTTGTGGTGAGGTATATTTTGTGTTGTGACGATGTGGTATGTGTTACTGTTGTGGTGAGGTATATTTTGTGTTGTGACGATGTGGTATGTGTTACTGTTGTGGTGAGGTATGTTTTGTGTGGTGACGATGTGGTATGTGTTACTGTTGTGGTGAGGTATATTTTGTGTGGTGACGATGTGGTATGTGTTACTGTTGTGGTGAGGTATATTTTGTGTTGTGACGATGTGGTATGTGTTACTGTTGTGGTGAGGTATATTTTGTGTGGTGACGATGTGGTATGTGTTACTGTTGTGGTGAGGTATATTTTGTGTTGTGACGATGTGGTATGTGTTACTGTTGTGGTGAGGTAAATTTTGTGTTGTGACGATGTTCTCATATGTCATAAGGTAGCGGTATATTGTATCACTATGTCATAAGGTAGCGGTATATTGTATCCTTGTGTCATAAGGTAGCGGTATAATGTAGCCCTGTGTCATAAGGTAGAGGTATATTGTATCCCTGTGTCATAAGGTAGCGGTATATTGTATCCCTGTGTCATAAGGTAGCGGTATATTATATCACTATGTCATAAGGTAGCGGTATATTGTATCCCTGTGTCATAAGGTAGCGGTATATTGTATCCCTGTGTCATAAGGTAGCGGTATATTCTATCCTTGTGTCATAAGGTAGCGGTATATTGTATCCCTGTGTCATAAGGTAGCGGTATATTGTATCACTGTGTCATAAGGTAGCGGTATATTGTATCACTGTGTCATAAGGTAGCGGTATATTGTATCACTGTGTCATAAGGTAGCGGTATATTGTATCACTGTGTCATAAGGTAGCGGTATATTGTATCACTGTGTCATAAGGTAGCGGTATATTGTATCACTGTGTCATAAGGTAGCGGTATATTGTATCACTGTGTCATAAGGTAGCGGTATATTGTATCACTGTGTCATAAGGTAGCGGTATATTGTATCCCTGTGTCATAAGGTAGCGGTATATTGTACCCTGTGTCATAAGGTAGCGGTATATTGTATCACTATGTCATAAGGTAGCGGTATATTGTATCCCTGTGTCATAAGGTAGCGGTATATTGTATCCCTGTGTCATAAGGTAGCGGTATATTGTATCACTGTGTCATAAGGTAGCGGTATATTGTATCCCTGTGTCATAAGGTAGCGGTATATTGTATCACTGTGTCATAAGGTAGCGGTATATTGTATCCCTGTGTCATAAGGTAGCGGTATATTGTATCCCTGTGTCATAAGGTAGCGGTATATTGTATCCCTGTGTCATAAGGTAGCGGTATATTGTATCCCTGTGTCATAAGGTAGCGGTATATTGTATCCCTGTGTCATAAGGTAGCGGTATATTGTATCCCTGAGTCATAAGGTAGCGGTATATTGTATCACTGTGTCATAAGGTAGCGGTATATTGTATCACTGTGTCATAAGGTAGCGGTATATTGTATCACTGTGTCATAAGGTAGCGGTATATTGTATCCTTGTGTCATAAGGTAGCGGTATATTGTATCACTATGTCATAAGGTAGCGGTATATTGTATCACTGTGTCATAAGGTAGCGGTATATTGTATCTTTGTGTCATAAGGTAGCGGTATATTGTATCCCTGTGTCATAAGGTAGCGGTATATTGTATCACTATGTCATAAGGTAGCGGTATATTGTATCCTTGTGTCATAAGGTAGCGGTATATTGTATCACTGTGTCATAAGGTAGCGGTATATTGTATCCTTGTGTCATAAGGTAGCGGTATATTGTATCACTGTGTCATAAGGTAGCGGTATATTGTATCCTTGTGTCATAAGGTAGCGGTATATTGTATCCTTGTGTCATAAGGTAGCGGTATATTGTATCCCTGTGTCATAAGGTAGCGGTATATTGTATCCTTGTGTCATAAGGTAGCGGTATATTGTATCACTATGTCATAAGGTAGCGGTATATTGTATCACTGTGTCATAAGGTAGCGGTATATTGTATCCTTGTGTCATAAGGTAGCGGTATATTGTATCCCTGTGTCATAAGGTAGCGGTATATTGTATCCCTGTGTCATAAGGTAGCGGTATATTGTATCCTTGTGTCATAAGGTAGCGGTATATTGTATCCTGTGTCATAAGGTAGCGGTATATTGTATCCTTGTGTCATAAGGTAGCGGTATATTGTATCACTGTGTCATAAGGTAGCGGTATATTGTATCCCTGTGTCATAAGGTAGCGGTATATTGTATCCTTGTGTCATAAGGTAGCGGTATATTGTATCTTTGTGTCATAAGGTAGCGGTATATTGTATCCCTGTGTCATAAGGTAGCGGTATATTGTATCACTATGTCATAAGGTAGCGGTATATTGTATCACTGTGTCATAAGCTAGCGGTATATTGTATCACTGTGTCATAAGGTAGCGGTATATTGTATCCTTGTGTCATAAGGTAGCGGTATATTGTATCACTGTGTCATAAGGTAGCGGTATATTGTATCCTTGTGTCATAAGGTAGCGGTATATTGTATCCTTGTGTCATAAGGTAGCGGTATATTGTATCCTTGTGTCATAAGGTAGCGGTATATTGTATCCTTGTGTCATAAGGTAGCGGTATATTGTATCACTATGTCATAAGGTAGCGGTATATTGTATCACTGTGTCATAAGGTAGCGGTATATTTTATCCTTGTGTCATAAGGTAGCGGTATAGTGTATCCCTGTGTCATAAGGTAGCGGTATATTGTATCCTTGTGTCATAAGGTAGCGGTATATTGTATCACTATGTCATAAGGTAGCGGTATATTGTATCACTGTGTCATAAGGTAGCGGTATATTGTATCCTTGTGTCATAAGGTAGCGGTATATTGTATCCCTGTGTCATAAGGTAGCGGTATATTGTATCCCTGTGTCATAAGGTAGCGGTATATTGTATCCTTGTGTCATAAGGTAGCGGTATATTGTATCCTTGTGTCATAAGGTAGCGGTATATTGTATCCTTGTGTCATAAGGTAGCGGTATATTGTATCACTGTGTCATAAGGTAGCGGTATATTGTATCCTTGTGTCATAAGGTAGCGGTATATTGTATCCCTGTGTCATAAGGTAGCGGTATATTGTATCCCTGTGTCATAAGGTAGCGGTATATTGTATCCTTGTGTCATAAGGTAGCGGTATATTGTATCACTATGTCATAAGGTAGCGGTATATTGTATCCCTGTGTCATAAGGTAGCGGTATATTATATCACTGTGACATAAGGTAGCGGTATATTGTATCACTATGTCATAAGGTAGCGGTATATTGTATCCTTGTGTCATAAGGTAGCGGTATATTGTATCCCTGTGTCATAAGGTAGCGGTATATTTTATTTCTTTGTTTAACAGTGTTGTATTTTGACCTTATTCATTCTGACGCTTTTGTTATTTAAACGTTTTTTTCCCTGCGACAATTTGCTATTTTTGTGCTGTGGTCCAAACATGCATTGTAAGGTTATTCCTACTGTGTTCCAAACTTCCACGAAATACACAACCTAGTAATAGTACCATAAAATTTACTCATAGATAAACATGGTCGAGCAGAGCGAGCGACTCCTGCGCGTGACAGTTAATTTGGAAATGTTGCACTTTTGCAAGATTTTCTTTCTTTTTGTGTATCAATTAAATCCATTGACATCGTTAACTGTACGTGCACGACAACTTACCAAGATGGAGAATCACGATAACATGATATGCAAATGTAATTGTTATTGATTTTTATAAAAATAAATTACAAAATTGTTACAAATGGGATTCATGCTAGATACTAGATAAAACTTAACCAATAATTAATGTCTGTGAAATGTATCACTTGATAGATTTTTTTTCTTGTACGAATTATTTATAACTTAATATTGTTTAAACCTTTTCTGTTTGCATGAGTTCACCTTGAGGTACTGTGTACTCCAAGTCGCTCATGTCAATGAAATGTTGCCTTTCTTGCATACAAATATCGGTTAAGTCCGGGTCTGTCTAGTTCGTCCATCGGGGTTTCCCTATGAGACACATCAAACTATAGTGATTTGATTAAACTTTCGAGACCATCCTCCAACGTCGAGAGTAATATTGAACAACATCTTCGACTTAATACCATGTAAATCAAGATTGAGTGTTGCAAGGGGCTACCTCCGATTGCTTCAAGCCTGCTGAAATCCCTGCAGATTCGGGGTTTTTCTGCATAGCAAGGAAATGCTGAAATATTTCAACAAGTTCTTCTAGGATTTAAAAGAAATCCGTGGGC
The DNA here is from genome assembly GCF_902652985.1 of Pecten maximus. NCBI lineage: Eukaryota > Metazoa > Mollusca > Bivalvia > Pectinida > Pectinidae > Pecten > Pecten maximus. The sequence continues at coordinate 4,547,379 of NC_047023.1, read as the reverse complement.
TGTTACTGCCTTCTTCGACGACATAAATTTCTGCGCCTTAATAGAGATCAGCTGACATTGATCAGCAAACCATGAGAAAATGCTGACATGTAATCAGATGTGTGTAATTGTAATGAAAAATATAATTAAAAAGTATCTTCATTGACAATCGAAGTTTACACGCAGACTTTCAAACAAGTCCAGAGAACTTGGACCACGTGTTCCTGAAGGGAAAGTGTCCTCTGTTTCATGGACCGCCGAGGGTAAACCAAGCAATGTCACAAATTCAAAATCCGAAGATGAATAACAAAATCAGTAGGTATACGGGATTTATCGGTATAAAAGTTGTACTGGACATCTCACAGTTAGATCGAATGCTTCCAAATGAAATAAGAATGTAGACTTTGCGAATTCCTCTTCACCAACGGAAATATCTTTATAAACTGCCTATCGGTCATGGATAGCTAGTCTCATTCATATTGCTATGTAGGTGACAAAGATATGCAGTTTGTGTCCTGGATGGGTATACAAATGAAAAAGGTTATCACATTGGTAACACATAGGGAGGATATTGTGTACAACTAATTGTAAACATTTCCCTTTATTTTTGTCTTTATCTCATTTTGGTTGAAAAATTTTCAACAGATTCAGCTACCAGTTAAATATCAACTATCATGTTAAATATTGAGTTTCGTTCCTCGGGTAATCCATTACAACTCATTAACAAATATTTAATTATATCTGTAGCATTCATCCCACACAGACGACACGCGCTCGCTATAATTGACATGCATCCAGGTTTAAGGAGACTGGTTAATTGTTCTTCTGAGATCAAAATATTTTGATATCAATCAAACGATGGCTTTAATTCGACGTTAGAGGTCCAGGGATGGACTACCTGTTATATCTAAAATACCCTAGAGCCAGTTTTTTCTTTTAAGACGTTGTGGCAATTCCATCCGACTACGGCCTTCCCTGTATGGGTTTGGTTTGAACTGTTTAACGTCCTATCAACATAGTCATTTAAGGACAGTCTCTCCGGTGTTTTTGGTTTTGCTTGAATTGTTTAATATCCTTTCAACAACTATCGTCATTTAAAGACGGTCTCCCCGTGTTGGTTTGGTTTGGTTTGAACTGTTTAACATCTTATCAACAACTTAGTCATTTAAGGGCGGTCTCCACTGTGTGCGAGCCTCATAAACCATATACACGTCCCTGTGATATTAACGAAGGGACCAGCCTGCCACACTGTCACCATACATGTCCCTGTGATATTAACGAAGCGACCAGCCTGCCACACTGTCACCATACACGTCCCTGTGATATTAACGAAGCGACCAGCCTGCCGCACTGTCACCATGCACGTCAATGAACTGTGAAGTTATCGTTACACAGCGAGGTATTGCCGTCAACTATAGCATCCTTGATGCCAATAGCAAATCTCCACAACCTGTCTGTGACCTATCGGTGACCTATCCGTGACCTCTGTTATACTATGATGAACCAATCGAGTCCCTACATTATTTAGATGTGGACTGCGAAAAAATCGTGCTCCACACTTTAAATGAAGAATATCTGTCTCAATCCTGTCATATACAAAAGCACTATGGTAAAAAAAATACATACTCACTTTCTTAACAGTTTAGTTTCAGTATCATCACCGTGTCAATACGGATATAAATGGATGTAATGTAGAGATTATACAGAGGTATATATAGGTCATCATGAGATTGATCACAGCGGTGGATCATACATGTACCAACATGTCCTGGATCACAGCTGTGGATCATACCAACATGTACTGAATCACAGCAGTGGATCATACCAACATATCATGGTAACAGCAATGGATCCTGCAAACATTTCTGGATCACAGCAGTGGATTATACCAACATGTCATGGATCACAGCAGTGGACCAAGCCTACGATGACGTCATTGACATATGAAGGCCATAACTTCATAAATCTCTCTCTCTCTCTCTCTATCTCTCTCTCTCTCTCTCTCTCTCTCTCTCTCTCTCTCTCTCTCTCTCTCTCTCTCTCTCTCTCTCTCTCTCTCCGTGTTCCTTTTATAACTTTTTGATTTAATATTTACAACTTGGATTATGAAGAGATCTCAATTTATTCTGTCATAATCAATGATAAGTCAACATATGGCTATTCAACGGGATGGAATCGAATCTTAGATTTTATTCGCGTTGATGTCTACACTTGTGTTAAAAAGTAGTAATATCGGAATCGTGTATCGGTTACAACACACGAAAGCTCGATAAGCAAATGAAAACACAAATCAGAAATCAATCTCTGGACGTAAATGTAACCACGTGATATACCGAGCTCTCCATGGCAATACAGACGGGCTTTAACACTGTGTTCAATGCTAATTACTCCGGGAATCAATTTAGACAAACCGAAAGCGCCGAAGTCAGAACACTGTCCGACTTCATTAATTCTACACAGGCCCTACATAATTTATTTCTGATACAAAAATAAAACATAGAAAATAGAAAACTTCACAATTTCTCGTGTTTATGGGAGAGACACTTCCTTGACTTCATTTCAACTATAAGGTAAACTTAAATTTACACGCAAAGATTCGTGAAAACTAACTCTAGAAAAACAAACAAAAACAACAGCAGAACGTGCAAGAAAAACAATAACTTCCAGATAGACATAGTCACAACATCGACTGAATATGTCTATAGATTGGAACGAATATGGACAGCACAGTGCTTTATATTGTATATCATTCCAACACTGGTCTACACAAAGTTTAGGTATGTAAAAGTCTGATACAGTACAACGTGTATCATTCCTTTACGGCTCACCATGTTTATCTTACACAATATGATACCTTCCATTATTTTTTTTCTTTCATTTGTTTGAAATTTTATTAGGTTGAAAGAAGGCTACATGATCACCTATAAAATCAAAATGTTTACAAAAACAGTTAATGCACAGTTATGTTTAGATAGTTCTGCCATCACGCTCATAAGAACGCTCAATATTTCTTACCGCTAGAAACAAACGTTTCGCCGTCCTTTAGATGACAGATGACGTTGTCAAATATATTTTCCTAAATCTGTTCAGAACATTTGAGCCAACGACAAAGCACTGAAGAAGCGGCGATATTTTATCTGCTCGGAAAACGAATGTATTGGAGAGTCCAACATCGATCTGCTGCAATAATTGCCACATTGAGTGTGACACCGTCAAGGGTGTCACTGACTAACCTTAAAGGAAATGGGTAGCTAGAGGATATCTAACAGTTTCTTCAGTGGGGCTAATATTTTGATATTTTTCACGAGTGCGCAGCACGAGTGAAAAATATCAAAATATTAGCCACACGAGTGAAATATATTTGGTATTACTGAAGACACTGTTAGATATTCTGTTTATTACATTTTTTATCAACGAAAAACCTACCCCGTATGCTAACTAGGCCTACAGCGAAAGTTTGCATACAAAAAAAGTAGTTCTCCCTGTCCAGGTGCTGACATATATGTCGGGCTTTTTGATTGGTCAATTATTTTGGTATTTTCTAATTATTTGATTGGTCAAATCAGCAAAAGTGATATTTTTTACTAGTGAAAAATATGATATAGTGAAAAATATGATATGAAAAATATCACTTTTATAGAATGAATAAATAGAGGATATCTAACAGTGTCTTCAGTAATATCAAATATATTTCACGAGTGGGGCTAATATTGTGATATTTTTCACGAGTGCGCAGCACGAGTGAAAAATATCAAAATATTAGCCTCACGAGTGAGGTGAGCCTCATGAGTGCAGTGGCTATGTTGTGTCAGACCGCTCCTGGTCGGTTTGGTGCAGTGGCTATGTTGGGTCAGAACGCTCCTGGACGGTTCTGTTTGGCAGTTGTGTAAACAATATTTTGAGAATTGTTATGTTTTCTCCGGTTAATGTTTATAGTAATAGACCTTTGGTGTCATTGCAATGTGTGCAACACGTGATAAACACGTGAAGCCATGTTATGTAACGTGACATTGTATACATGTATATATATATTACTAGAAAGTATCGTACAGAGCTTTCTAGAATGTTCTAGAAGTTTACTAATTCTCGGTCAAACCCACAGATGGCTGACCGAATTTGAATATTAAATTGTCCACGTAGTAATATGTAACGTTATGTAAATAACTCCGGGTGTATTTGGTAGGATGTGTCGCCATCACATCTGGTACTGCATAAACAATTGGCGCCGGGATTCTGTAGATTGAGGCTAAAATGGTTCCATTTCACAGAATCTTGATGTGGTTTGGTCATTCGGATCAACCATGGGGTGTTTGTAGCATCGTAGTAACCCAGTTTTTGGCCGTGCCCATTAACACAGAAGCAGCATCGCGTCACGTCGCACTTGGCCTTCGGAAACAGACCAGAACGTAACCACTACGCCACTACAACATCAACTAGGGAGCTGAGCGGAAGTCGAACATTTTACCGGAAGAAGATTAAAAGACAAGAAAATCGAACATGGGACTCCTTTGTCATCATTTGACACAACAGGGTGACATGAGTAGCTGATTTTATCCTTTCTCCCGTCCTCATATGACCCTTGTTTTGGTGACTACTTGCTCCCGCCCTCATATGACCCTTGTCGCCTTGCTCCCGTCCTCATATGACCCTTGTTTTGGTGACTACTTGCTCCCGCCCTCATACGACCCTTGTCGCCTTGCTCCCGCCCTCATATGACCCTTGTCGCCTTGCTCCCGTCCTCATATTACCCTTGTTTTGGTGACTCCTTGCTCCCGTCCTCATATGACCCTTGTTTTGGTGACTCCTTGCTCCCGTCCTCATATGACCCTTGTTTTCGTCGCTCCTTGCTCCCGTCCTCATATTACCCTTGTTTTGGTGACTCCTTGCTCCCGTCCTCATATTACCCTTGTTTTGGTGACTCCTTGCTCCCGTCCTCATATGACCCTTGTTTTGGTGACTCCTTGCTCCCGTCCTCATATTACCCTTGTTTTGGTGACTCCTTGCTCCCGTCCTCATATGACCCTTGTTTTGGTGACTCCTTGCTCCCGTTCTCATATGAATCTTGTTTTCGTCGCTCCTTGCTCTCGTCCTCTTACAATCCTTGTTTTGGTGACTACTTGCTCCCTTCTTCATACAACCCGTGTTTTGGTAACTCGTTGCTCCATTTCTTATATGACCCTTGCTGCTGCGAAGCCATAAACAATGCCTTATATCATGTTTTGATATAAACTCTTTCAGATGAGATGAAATTTTTAATATAAAATGTTCTATAGTTTAAGATATAGTGTCTGAAATAAAATGTTATGCCGTTTGTTAATAACTTCTTGTCATCCTATGATCTTTTACTGCAAACCTTTAGAGACTCAGTATTTCAATGTCATACACTGTGCACTTTGTAGAAGGCAAACATAGATCTTTTCTTTTCAATTCTATAAGCTGAGTGGTACCTGAATTTATGTGTATTTCATTGTGTTAAAATGGTGTGTTTTTATTACATTGAACTGCATTGATACGTGTAATCTTTCTAGTTCCCCAGCCTCAGGTAACAATTACCGGTATCATATCCCGGGCATCGCGAATAAAAGATCGAATTAAAAATAGAAACACTCTCTTCTGGTTTCCTTGTGTTGATTGTGTTGTTTGGGAGTGGGACCTAAAATCCTCTATTGATTGAAATCTTCACGCCACGCGCGTCTAGAGTCGCTGATAATATTTACCGTCTCAGAATAGAGAGAAAATATACCAAACGTTTGTTTAAAATTTGAGAGGTAATGTAATTAAATCAGAATTTGTGTCGACAATTTCTTGGGAGCCCGCATTGGTAAAAACTTCTTCGACATTATTTATACAGAAAGTATTACTATACATCTTTTAAACAACCACGTCACAACTTGATTTGCCACCTAATTCCTGCTTAATGCCTAATTTGGTGATACACGTAAAACGCATTTTCTTTTTTACTTTAAGCAGAGCTTATGTCTGCATGGTGGAGCAACTCCTTATCTGTAGTAATAAACCCACTCAACCAGAACTGATTCACACATGAATGCTCAGTAGCGCCCACAATTTATTGTGATGTATCAGAGATATTTCAATCAAAGAAGAATGTTGAAAGATATTTCGATCTGTCGGAGACGTCCTTGAGGACAAAGTCCATCAAACTTGGTTCAGTTACATATTCGGTGTTGGTGAGTTAATTGTGACTGTGTTTGAAAACGACGGAGCTATTTAAGTTAAGGATCAGTTCAATATAAAATACTCCACACTATTTTCTGTAGATAGTACGTACCATGATAGATATGATTGTTTGTAGATTGTCAGAGTTACTTCATAACGTAATGACGTCACATGCATTGTGACATCACTAACGTTACCATGGAGTGAGCTAATTCTAATTAAATACTGCATATCAGTCTGATATATAGAGGACATTGAATGGTTTCCCGTTAAATATAACATATATTTCACTCGTATGACAGAATATCGATATTTTCACGAGTGCGAAGCACGAGTGAAAAATATCGAAATATTCTGTCATACGAGTGAAATGTAAGTTATATTTAACGGGAAACCATTCAATTTTCTTTTTATTGCATTTCATCAACTTAAAAACAATATCAAAAACATCGAAAAATTAATAGTGTCAAAAAGTGCGGGAATCAGTAATGACGTCATCTCTTTGTGACGTTACCCCACATCAACTTGACGGCGCCATTTTGAAAGGACTGATCAACGCAATTTAAGAGTTTTCTGCTGTTATAGGAGAATCTGTGCATGAATAACTAACATCAAGTGAGTATTTTGTCAAAAACTAGTCTAAAAAATTCAGAAATACAGCAAAATAACCCATTTATCTATCTCCGCTTCGACTGGAAAAATCGGCAAGTTTCAAAGAGGTGAATACAAAGGTCCGCTCTGATTGGTCAAAAACGGAAAACCTTAAATTTTCACTGCAAAACTTATATGTTCACTGCAAAATCTTATAGTTTCACTGCTCATCCCTGCAGTGAAAATATAAGTTTTATTAGTTTGATTTTTTTTCCATATTTCACTAGCAAAAATGCAATAAATTGCTATTTTCACGAATGCCACAACAAGTATCAGGAGTTTGGTGGCAGAAAAAAAGAAACATGCTTTTAAAATCTCATATGAATGGAAACCATAAAACATCATGTATTTCTTAAAATGAAACACTTTTTATCCATCTGTGTTTGATGAGAGGTGCAACGATACAATCATAACTTTTCTTATAAACACATACTTACAGTACATTGTAATTATTGGGAAAGAAGTAAGACAATGCAGTTAACATATAATTGTAGATCACAAAAAAACTAGACGGATTCATATATCTGACTAACACCAATACATAACACCAAAAAACCATAATCTATTTATTTTTTCTGTCGTCTGCTAACTTGACTATCGGGTGTCTTGAGCAACAAATGGGGACCGACTTCCCGCGCAAATTGTGTATAATTATCCACTTGGCAGTGCAAGTCGATGTTTCTGTCTGGAAAGAGTATATGACGATTTCTCACCCCTTTCCACACAAAAAAGAAAACGAAGTCTTCAGATAGAATTACCGCGCATACTGTGATAATTTATTCAGCGTCAAGTCGTCCGCCATTGTCACAATGTCCCAATATTCAGTGCACAGAACTGTTAAAACAATAGTTTTTATCACATAAAGATTAAGCGTCATCTCATAGGAATTTGACGTTATCAACTGTCATAACACAGGGATTCGATAACATCAACTGCCATTACACAATATTTACATTTCCACTGTGTGTTCTCTATATGAAGGTACTAACAAAATTAGCGTTCATTCCCAGGTGAACAATGAACCTGCCGCGTATGAATACATACAGTACATTGTTGACGGTGCAACGTAGAATGCAGAAGTGTGAATATAAAATCGCGTTTGATTACACATGAAATAATGTTTTATCAACTTTAAAACTTGTTAATAATTGTAAAATTGAAGATAACATTTCAATATTTTTCTTTCATGATGATTAAAATAATGAATTTGTGTGGAACTATATTTTTTATACTTGTATACTTTATTACCTTCCCGCCAAATTGGAACTATTTGTTACGCTGTTACATCGATCATTCAGCTGTTTCGTCACTACGTATAACGAACGTAGAATACTGTTTCTTATGATTTTTTCCAAAGATTACGTTGAAAAATAGTTTTGAAATGTAAATATAAGAAATAATTGTTATTTTTTGTTGTTCACTGGTGTATGAACGGCATTTTTTTACAGATATTTCAACATGACGCGCTGACGCGCGTCATTTAAAATATCTATAAAAAATGCCGTTCATACACCAGTGAATAGCAAAAAATAACAATTATTTCTTAAACAATTCTACGTCATCAACTGTCATAACACAGGGATTCGATAACATCAACTGCCATTACACAATAACTCTACGTCATCAACTGTCATAACACAGGTATTTGACGTCATCAACTGTTATTACACAATAATTCTACGTCATCAACTGTCATAACAAAGGGATTTGACTTCATGAACTGTCATTAAACTGGGACTTGACGTCATGAACTGTCATGACACAGAGATCCTACGGTTGTCATTAAACAGGGATTCTACGTCATCAGCCGCTAGTTAAGAAATAATTTATCATTGATATACTGTAAGTCACTTATATTTCGCGTGGAATTTATTTTGGCGCTAATAAGCGAGAAGAGTCAATTGCGATTTAAAATCCTTTGCAATTATTGCATGAAAATATCATTTTTAGATAACGGCCAAGTCATCATTACGATAATGATCGCATAGTCTTTTACCAATGTATATTACAGGGCGTCACAATGGGATACATGATGTATTTGAATTTGGGAACCAGACGATCGATAAATTGATATAGTTTGAGCATGCGTAGTCATCGCACGTACATGTATAATTCCACCCCGGGTAAATAATTCTGGCTGGTCACCATGTTCGTAGAGGGTTCGGCTTTGTCATTATGTTCAACAGAGTTCAGATAAGAATTATATAGAAGTTTCGTATAGTCAAACAAATAAGTCCGTGACATCAACAATATATCTAGAGGATAAAAACTGTTTCTGTTCCTTGACCTGTTGTCGGCATTGGAAATCAACAGAGAATACCGACGTAATAACAAAACAGTAATCAAAACCTAAAATCGATCAAACCAGTGCAAAATATGAACAAAGTTATGATCTCAATGGAGAGCCGGGAAATAGTACAATGATAAAAGGACCATATGTTCCTATAGAGTTAGCGTCTTCTTCATCCTCGTCACCCACCGTTTAAATTAATTAATGTGATTATCAGATTTTATTTAGATTTAAATGTTACCGTATGATGCTACTTGTGTTAACATTGAACCGTGGTTTGGTTTATTTTGTTTAGCGTCCTATTAACAGCTAAGGTCATTTAAGGACGGCCTCCCTTGCGTGCGACATGCATGCGTGTGGTGAGTGCGTATGTGTATTGTGGGAGGCTGCGGTATGTTCGTGTTAAGTCTCCTTGTGATAGACCACAACTTTTGCCGATTTATAGTGCTACCTCACTGAAGCATACTGCTGAAGACACCCAGCAGCACACTCCACCCGGTCACATTATACTGACAACGGGCGAACCAGTCGTTCCACTCCTAATATACTGAGCGCTAAGCAGGAGCAACATTGAACCGGGGAATATATTACATGGATATTGTGTTAAAGTCGCACGGTGTGATATCTATTCAACATGTACAAGACTCTACATGTGTATATGGTCGCTGTCTAATATCAACCCCGGGGGTGCAGTGATTACAGGATATAGGTTTCAAATATACAACAAATACACGCCGAGTGACATCGCCGTGGACAAATTACCCTCTGTTCACACACAAACGATAGCGCATGTACAAGCTTCCAAAATATAATACGACGTTGTTCCAACGAAATTATCATTGATCGATAGCGAAAGGCTTCGCCTCGAGAGAAGATATTTGCTCCATGATTCTCGTGATTTTGTAATTAAATGTTTGTTTGAAATTTTCTATAATTACTATGACAACGGATTCTTCTATCATTTTTCAAATGAATTTGAAACATGTTGTGAGAATTTTCTACAGAAACGGGATAATGTTGTAATATCAAATGTCGAGATGAATTCTGGGTTTGTATTGTTGATGGGGAGATCACTAGTATTGTGTAACAGTGAAGTGAAAAGTGATATTGACATCTCGCTATTAATTGACACGCCACGTGCACATGATACACAGGTTGGAGCTCTCCCTATACTACCTTTAAAACACAGGCATAGCATGTGACTCTTCTCTCGTTCGTTTGTGAAAAAAAATACTGATGTTCTGATTCAGAATCAATAAAACTAGACCAAAACATATATGTGAATACAGATTTTCACGGAAAGCTATGAAAACACAGAGATACAACTACACAAGGCGTTTCAGGGTGGTAAGCGTCTTTTCCTTGTTAACTCAGAAAGGACGAAATATGTTTAATTATTTTACATTCTTTTGCATAATACACAGGCAAAGTGTCTTCATGTCAATATTTTCAGGTAAAATTCGGGTCAATTTCAGGTCAATATTTTAAGATCAAATTGACATGAAGATAAAGAGCAGATTTGTCAATTAATGTCAATAAATTGGCCTGAGTTTGACCTGATATTGACATGAACATTTCACCTCAAATTGATATGAAGATTTTTTCAAGTCAAATTGACCTGAAATTTTTTTCACATGAAATTGACACCGTTTCAAGGTCATTTTAAGGTCAATTTTAGGTCAATATGTTTTCAGGTCAAGTTTACTTAAGACATTTTCCCTGTGTATGAATAGCTGCAAGGTTCAGAATACACATAGATACTTGACATTTGTCTGCGACGTTTTCTTCTCGTTTTGCTGTTTCCTTCTAGAAAGACGAAGTAGGTACATTTTAATACATTTTTATTCTACTACATCTTACTATAACTCCCAGTTTGAAGCATTGTAACATTAGGATGTCAGGTTGCATGCTGTGGAGGACAAAAATTAATACAAGGGTACATTAGAAATAAAAACTCTATACAACGTGGAATTCATCTCTGTGAGACAATGAACCACGTGTCCCTCTAAAACACGACACGATTCGCATATGTGTATATCTGACCACTTCTTTGGAACATTGGTTTAATTGAAGTTTTTGATAACCCCATCTTTGTGTCAGAGATAATACCAATGCTTTGTCGTATGGAGAAACCAAACTTAACCAAATGCAGAGCTGTCGCCATGGCGAATTTTCAACAAGAGAGTTCTAGTTTAGTGGTAGTGGTACCCTCAATACTCGTATAGGTGTGTCTTTGAAAGTAAAATTAGGAAACAATCGAATTTCGTTTGAAATGACAAGTATAAATTAAAGATTGATTAATGTAAAACATGCGGGCATCTCAACAGCTTAATAAGGAAACTGTATCTTGCGTATTAATTTCCAATACATGTGGGTATTTCATCAGTTTAAAAAGGAAAAAGTATCTTGTGTATTTCCATTTTTCTGTCGTAAATATTCAACCGACATTTCCTGAACTTGGATCCTCGAATAATCGTTAAAGTGATCAGATGGTTTGTCCCTAAGCTGAATTATTTCACATGATCTCACAGTGAAAAAATCTATGACAATAGAGCATCTGTCGTTTAGAAGCTTGATTTCCTCAAGGTAATATCTTAAAGCTGACATATCGCAACTAAATGGCAGGAAATATGTGGGCACACTTCCTGTTCCCGTTTTAAACCATTTTGCAACAACTGAAGCCGTATACGTGTTTAGAAATGCTTTGATTGGACCGAGTTTTTAAAAACAGATGAGAATTCATCATGTTGTCCCCGACTCGGTTATTACTACAAACAAACTGTCACATGAAAATGGAGAAAACGCATAACTGCATTTGAAAACATACACCTTAATATAGCTAGCACCACCGGGGTTAAGTACCTGCACATCTAACATGCAGTGTCGTTTTGTATTTGACAAAGGACATTAGGGTCGTATATAACATGGAAGTTTGACATGAATCTTCTTGCTGAGATGAGGCATATAGCATGAAGAGTGTCGCTCGGAGTGTGGAAACCAGGAAATAGAAGGAGAGCACGCGATGTAAAAATAACAAAAATGCTGAAAAGTGGCCAAGCATTAAGCATGATTGTTAGGTTTGGAATTGGCAAATCGACATGAGGTGTAGTATGTTGAAAGCAAAGCGAAGGTGGAGTAATGGCTGGTATCGCTGGCTGGTAGTGTGGGATGGTAGTAGTGACTGGTAGTGACTGGTGGTGACTGGTAGTGACTGGTAGTGACTTGTGGTGACTTGTAGTGACTGGTAGTGACTGGTAGTGACTTGTGGTGACTGGTAGTGACTGGTGGTGACTTGTGGTGACTGGTAGTGACTGGTGGTGACTGGTAGTGACCAGTTGTGACTTGTGGTGACTGCTGGTGACTGGTAGTGACTTGTGGTGACTTGTGGTGACTTGTGGTGACTGTTAGTGACTTGTGGTGACTGATAGTGACTTGTGGTGACTGATAGTGACTTGTGGTGACTTGTGGTGACTGGTAGTGACTGGTAGTGACTGGTAGTGACCAGTTGTGACTTGAGGTGACTGATAGTGACTTGTGGTGACTGATAGTGACTTGTGGTGACTTGTGGTGACTGGTAGTGACTGGTAGTGACCAGTTGTGACTTGTGGTGACTGGTAGTGACTGGTGGTGACTGGAAGTGACTTGTGGTGACTGGTAGTGACTGGTAGTGACTGGTAGTGACTTGTGGTGACTGGTAGTGACTGGTAGTGACTGGTAGTGACTTGTGGTGATTGGTAGTGACTGGTAGTGACTTGTGGTGACTTGTGGTGACTGGTAGTGACTTGTGGTGACTTGTGGTGACTGGTAGTGACTGGTAGTGACTGGTAGTGACTTGTGGTGACTTGTGGTCACTGGTAGTGACTTGTGGTGACTTGTGGTGACTGTTAGTGACTTGTGGTGACTTGTTGTGACTGGTAGTGACTGGTAGTGACTTGTGGTGACCTGTGGTGACTGGTAGTGACTGGTAGTGACTTGTAGTGACTTATTGTGACAGGTAGTGACTGGAAGTGACTGGTAGTCTAGTCACTTGTTGTTCTTGTAGTAGTAGATATAGGATTCCATTTCATATGACTTGATATCCCTGGGTAGTATGGCAGTGAACAAAACAAAGACGAAATTGATGAAGTTAAAATCAACCTTGTAGACGCTTTAGTATCTATACACATTGTATAACTGTATCGTTCACAAAGCCCGATAAACAATGGATGCCATGCTACAGGTGGTCCCAGGAATCCACTAGGGTTCAACTCTCTTTAGCATTTTAATTAATCTAACTTTTACACCATGCAGATGCGTAATTTGATTAACAATACAAATTATCATTCATCACACAAGGGCTTCGTTCTCAACGTCTTCAACACTTTTTTGAAAGGTTAAAGGTTAAAAAAGAACACAATGTCCTTATATAATACGTGGCAGAGGTCAAAACCTGTACTTGATAAAATACATATACCCGTAACTTGATAAAATACATATTCCCGTAACTTGATAAAATACATGTACCCTTAACTTGATAAAATACATATACCCGTAACTTGATAAAATACATATACCTGTAACTTGATAAAATACATGTAACTGTAACTTGATAAAATATATACCCGTAACTTGATAAAATACATACATGTATATCCGTAACTTGATAAAATACATTTACCCGTAACTTGATAAAATACATTTACCCGTAACTTGATAAAATACATACATGTATACCCGTAACTTGATAAAATATATACCCGTAACTTGATAAAATACATACATGTATATCCGTAACTTGATAAAATACATTTACCCGTAACTTGATAAAATACATATACCCGTAACTTGATAAAATACATGTACCCGTAACTTGATAAAATACATGTACCCGTAACTTGATAAAATACATATACCCGTAACTTGATAAAATACATACATGTATATCCGTAACTTGATAAAATACATACCCGTAACTTGATAAAATACATATACCTGTAACTTGATAAAATACATACATGTACCCGTAACTTGATAAAATACATGTACCCGTAACTTGATAAAATACATATACCCGTAACTTGATAAAATACATACATGTATATCCGTAACTTGATAAAATACATTTACCCGTAACTTGATAAAATACATATACCTGTAACTTGATAAAATACATACATGTATATCCGTAACTTGATAAAATACATTTACCTGTAACTTGATAAAATACATATACCCGTAACTTGATAAAATACATATACCCGTAACTTGATAAAATACATACATGTATATCCGTAACTTGATAAAATACATTTACCTGTAACTTGATAAAATACATATACCCGTAACTTGATAAAATACATATACCCGTAACTTGATAAAATACATATACCCGTAACTTGATAAAATACATATACCCGTAACTTGATAAAATACATATACACATAACTTGATAAAATACATATACCCGTAACTTGATGAAATACATATATCCGTAACTTGATAAAATACATATACCCGTAACTTAATAAAATACATTAACCCTTAACTAGATAAAATACATATAACCGTAACTTGATAAAATACATATACCCGTAACTTGATGAAATACATATACCCGTAACTTGATAAAATACATATACCTGTAACTTGATAAAATACATATACCTGTAACTTGATAAAATACATATACATGTACCCGTAACTTGATAAAATACATATACCCGGAACTTGATAAAATACATATACCCGTAACTTGATAAAGTACATATACCCGTAACTTGATAAAATACATATTCCCGTAACTTGATAAAATACATATACCCGTATACCTATGATTAAATAGATAGAGTAGTTGACACAGAGGATATCGGTTGATAAAGAAGATACAAATAGATAATTATTTGATAATAAGGAAAGTATGCCATGCCTAATAATTTGATAGTCTTAACCTGCCAAAAAGAGTTATTAAGTCACTTACATGTATGGGGTAAAGGAGGGATTACGAATCTGGAATATCGCGATGCGAGAATAAGGTTTCGTGAAGTGGTTACACGTGCAAAACTTGACTACTATAATTGTATATAATATATTGTAAATACATTTTTCTCTATACATCATGTCAATATGTGAAAAGAGAATGAAATGAATTTGAATTTGAATTTGCCGAGCCTTCGGAAGCTTAAAAATCTTATCCCGAGGCTCGGGATCCCCTATCTCATCCTTTGTAGGTGAAATCATTTTCCCCCTACACCCCTACCTCCTTATAAATGTCTAATAAATACACGGGGTTGCTAGCGCTACTGAAATTCTGATTTGACGTCATCGCATTGGTTCGATGACTTTGTATGTCTAACAAATGCAGGGAAAGTTCATCATAAGTCTTTAACTAAAGGAAAGTCTTCAACTTAAAATTTGCCATGAAAACACATTACAAAATTTGATATTATAATGTTTCTTAACCAGAAGTTTCTCCTTTAATACAAAAAAAAGTTAACATATTTCCATTATGTAATCATCGCTGATTAAAGCGCCACCTAGTTGAACAAAATAAATGGACAGGGGGCATCGGAACGCCTATGTTCAAATAAAAACGAAATATGTTCTTTGAGACATATTTAATTCAGACTAATTATGCCAACAACATTTATATTTCTTATTTGTTTACATAAATAGCGTATAACAGAATGATAGATTGTTATGAATATAGATGTCTTATTAAGTTACACCAAATCTAAAAAAAAAACACATTTTATTACATTTTTACCAGTGAAATATCAAAAATTATTCATTCTATAAAAGTGATATTTTTCACTAGTGACAAATATCATATTTTTCACTAGTGAAAAATATCACTTTTGCAGATTTGACCAATCAAATCAATGATTAGAAAATACCAAAATAATTGACCAATCAGAAATCTCGACATATATGTCAGCACCTGGACAGGGGAAACTACTTTTTTTGTTTACAAATTATCGCTGTAGTCCTAGTTAGCATACGGGGTAGGGTTTTTCGTTGATAAAAAATGTAATAAACAGAATATCTAACAGTGTCTTCAGTAATACCAAATATATTTCACTCGTGTGGCTAATATTTTGATATTTTTCACGAGTGCTGCAGCACGAGTGAAAAATATCAAAATATTAGCCCCACTCGTGAAATATATTTGGTATTACTGAAGACACTGTTAGATATCCTCTATGACTTCTGTTTGTAGGAGCGCTCGCTGCTCTCTTTGACAGCGCCATTAAAGGCGTCGATGTACCTATTAATGCCGTAAAGGCGTTATTTTAAACATCAAATACACATCTGATTGCTTTTATACATGTTTACATTTAGCAACAAAAATATCAAATGACTTCCATACATAGATAATGAATTTTCAAATATTCAGAGTAATGAATAATTAAAACTGATTTAAGTATAGTTCAGAGTTCTATTAGAGCCCTGCCTTTCAAGCGTACGAAATCATTTTATGTGTGTTTGATCCAACTGAATGACAGAAGAGATTGATTTTTTTTTACTTTGAGAAATAAATTCCGAAGAAATCACCCATAGCGTTCATGGAAAAGGCGTGCAGTTTTTTGTATAACGACAGTGAAGCCAAGCTTTATACTTCACAGGTGTTGCCATGCCATAGATTGGCGGCAAGATCAAAGACTAGGGGCTTGAAGTGGTCCCTTGGTACGGGCCCTGCCGGTTGACGGAATTACCCATACGCACAGGCGATTAACGGCACTTGCTCAACCTGTCACGCAAAACACAACCACTTGTTCGATTTGACTACTTCCTGCATTGCGACAATCAATTTGAATCTTACGCAATACACCTGTGCAACTCATTGTATGCAACCCTTACTTCTAGGAAAGTGGTGTTACATGTGTTAGCCAAAAGAAAAACACTGTTTTAAAGACGGCCTGTGATTATTTCAAGTCAGGATAGCCATGATTTCTTGATTAAATTATCAGAATATTTTTTTATTTTAACGGAACAGGCCCTTTTACGTTAAGAGAGTAAAGAGGTCGTTAGTTTTACAAGTTAATATTTCGTCAGGAGCTCTAATGAAAAGTCCTTCTGATCTGATTAATGTTGATAATATTTTTGATCAAGCCTTAGTCCTGCAATTTCAACATTACCTAAACGAGTGTTTGTTTGTTTGTTTGTTGTTTGTTGTTTGTTGTTGTTGTTGTTGTTGTTTTTTGGTTTTTTTAACAGTGACCGTTACATTTGTCTCCCCAAACGACCTCAGCAGTCGTATATAAAGTAGTCAAGCAAAAAGTGTTTGTAAGCCATACTTTACATATATACCTAATGTCATATAAGTCGGAAAATGACTAATTTCTTATCATGAGTTCTCCGTCCAGCTGACCGGTCGAATGACCGATCAAAAAACGAAAATACTCTTGCTGTGCATTACCGGTCATACACCGAGGCGGGTTACTCAAGATTATCTATTGCTTGCATGTGCTTTACATGTGGTGAAATAGTCGGCTTCGAAAATAGGTTTTGGTTTATTTTTGCTTAACGTCCTATTAACAGGCAGGGTCATTTAAGGACGTGCCAGTTTTGGAGGTGGAGGAAAGCCGGAGTACCCGGAGAAAAACCACCGGCCTACAGTCAGTACCAGGCAACTGCACCACGTAGGTTTCGAACTCGCAACCCAGAGGTGGAGGGCTAGTGATAAAGTGTCGGGACACCTTAACAACTCGGCCACCGCGACCCCTAGGAGGCAGGGAAACTGAAACTTGAATAAGACTCCGAAAGTGGATGTACGTGAAGCCTAGCACCTTCTACTGTTATTCATCTCGCGTATAAAGTGCACTGTTACCGATGTGTAAAACGGCATACACATTAAAATATGGATACAGTAAAGACACACAAAGTATGATGAATAAGTAATGATCTGCACGACGCCATCATACAGATATTGATTCAATGTATGTTTGTTTTTTGTTTCTTTTTGAACAACACTGCATACCGACTACTTGTCAGTATTCGTAAGAAGTGAACGGGGCATTCCTGATTACAACAACTCTGGACACATATAAAACTCCTCACAGCAACCTGAGGCCAACAGAGCCGTGTGCTACCTTTCATACCCCCCTTCCCTTCCCTTAATCATTAGGGTTAGGTGACAACAAATGTCATTTCGCACCATTTTTAGAGTATAACAAGATTTATGTGGTGATGAAGAGAGTGGCGGCTATTCGTGTTAATCTAGAACTAACTCTCCCCGGTAAAAACTTTCATCTCAGGAAATTGCGTTCTACTATTCCAATTTCCCCTCGGTGACTACTGTTCTGCAGGTAAGCCATACTAATTTCAACCTGCTGTTCCAATACATGAAGAGTCGACTGTCTTAAATAACATGTTTTTCGCATTGCCCTTTACTTGCACGTTCGCCCCTGTGAAGAAGGTTTTGGGGTCTGTCCCCGACCGAGTCGTCCCTGTGAAGAAGGTTTTTGGGTCTGTCCCCGACCGATTCGTCCCTGTGAAGAAGGTTTTTGGGTCTGTCCCCGACCGAGTCGTCCCTGTGAAGAAGGTTTTTGGGTCTGTCCCCGACCGAGTCGTCCCTGTGAAGAAGGTTTTTGGGTCTGTCCCCGACCGATTCGTCCCTGTGAAGAAGGTTTTGGGTTCTGTCTCCGACCGAGTCGTCCCTGTGAAGAAGGTTTTGGGGTCTGTCCCCGACCGAGTCATACAATATATCAGTCTATAAATTGGTAGTTACTATTCCTCCTTAACTCTCAGAATCTTAGGAGTGGGACGACTGGTTCGCTCGTTGTCAGCATAATGTGACCGGAAGGGACTCGACTCTACCCTTCAGTGAGGTACATGTTCATTACTCTGTCTGCATCAAAGATACAAACATCAACCTACCGTATCTTCCCGAAACACACTCATCCATCTCGGACACAGGGGAGGTCGTCATTAAATGACTACAGCTGTTGAAACCTAAACCTTGATTACTATATATACTTTGGAATGACCTTTGACCTTATATGCGTCCTTTCAATTCCCTGCAATGAGTTCAGTCGAATTTATTCACATGTTTCAACAACTTATTTTCTGTAGAGAATCTTACTACGAGCAGAAACACATTTCTGGTGAATAACACGACAAGTTTGCTGGGCTTACTGAAACCTTGGCCAAATAATCACATAATACGTTAGTAACCTTTTGAGTCAGCATCGATCTAGAGACTAGGATGATAATTGTGAAATTGATCTTTACCTTCCCTGTCATCCTCAGTGCGGGTAGCAACAGTCTGCATCAAAATTGAATTAAACACATACTTCTAGTCTTGTTCATTTTAAGAGTTAAATCATTAGTGACTAAATGTATCAACCTTTCCGCACCAAAGTGTTTTACTCTTCCTGGATCTGCAGTATTCAACTTCCGGTTTATCTATGGCAGTTCTTCTTTGGAGGGGCCGAGGTGGCCGAGCGGTTCAGGTGTCCCAACACTTTTTCACTACCCCTCAAACCAAATCCTCATTGGGACAAGCATGTTTTTTGTTTGTTTTTGTTTTATGCATATTTCAACATGCACGACTGTACTATATTCTGAATATTCGTATCCGTTTTCTATGTTACCGGAACCGAATTCCTCACTCAACCCTGTTCCTAACTCTCCGAGGGATTCCTTCCTGTGGTATGACAGGAATCACTCTGAAATACATCGTCGAATACAATGAATATTTACACGTATATCATGTTACTATACAATGTTACTAGTATGTTACTATATGTTACTATATGTTACTATATCATGTTACTATATGTTACTATCATGATATTATCTGACGATCAGCACATAAATGATGCCTGTGTAAACCCACACAGTGTTCGGTTATGTCGATCTGTAATGATGATTTTCGTTAGAAACAATCTGGTTGTAACAATGCTTTTATGTTTCCATTGTCTCTGCATTGTCACTATGCATCGATAACCTAACCAAGCAAAAACATAACCAGATCATAACTCTCACATAACCCCCATTGGTGTAGTAATACGTGCTCGTGACGTCGTCACTAAATGACATCAATTTGTATGACGTCACTGAATTAGGTGATGTGTGATTTCGTGTTTTGACGTCACGAAGATTCGTGCTCCTGGATTAAAATACCGGATAGATCAATGTAACTAACACCAATGTATGTAGTTATATTGTATAAAAGGTGAATATCCCCACGAAGGAATATACTGATTAAAATGTTGATATTAAAGTGAAGGTTTTGTATTTGTTTCCACGAACTTTTTTTTTTTTTTTTGTCCCATTAACAATGCCTGGTTTTGGAATGTGATAGCACTGTTACAGGCATTACATAAGAAAAAATCAAACTTAAACTGTAACTTAAAGTATTACACTGCCTTCTTTGGAAAATTCTTGTCCTATAATTCTCCCAGAACTGCCCAGTCAGGACCTCTTATGTTAGTATGATATTTATATAGAAGTTACACAACAAGTGATTGTTATATACTGTATTGCTTTCAGAATAATCGGAGATAACAACAGCTTTTTTTGTTTACAGAAAAAAATGATTCCTGCTTTGGCGAATCGTCCTAAACTTCTTTTCCCAAAAACACACTTTTCGACCACCATTTCAATTAATTTTAAAATGTTTATACGATGTTTCTTTATATCAATTCTTTTTGTGCTACCTCAGTATTAATTCAATTAACGTTTTTACTGGGTATTATGGAATTTTAACCACACAACCGGGACAAAACGAACAATCTTCAGAGATAAAGAAAAACATTGACTATATATACTTCACACTGATCAAAGCACGCGCTGTTCGCACATCATTATAACTGGCGTTGAAACGTATTTAATTTTATATCGGGCTATTTGGTAATATACATTTGAACACCATCTAAAGTCGTATGTGTAAAACACAACATGTAATAATCAGCAAACGTCGTATATGTCAACACAACGTGTCGTAGTAATCAGCAAACGTCGTATATGTCAACACGACGTGTCGTAGTAATCAGTAAACGTCGTATATGTCAACACGACATGTCGTAGTAATCAGCAAACGTCGTATATGTCAACACGACGTGTCGTAGTAATCAGCAAACGTCGTATATGTCAAAACGACGTGTCGTAGGAATCAGCAAACGTTGTATATGTCAACACGACGTGTCGTAGTAATCAGCAAACGTCGTATATGTCAACACGACGTGTCGTAGTAATCAGCAAACGTCGTATATGTCAACACAACGTGTCGTAGGAATCAGCAAACGTCGTATATGTCAACACGACGTGTCGTAGTAATCAGCAAACGTCGTCGTCAACACAACGTGTCGTAGTAATCAGCAAACGTCGTATATGTCAACACGACATGTCGTAGTAATCAGCAAACGTCGTATATGTCAACACGACATGTCGTAGTAATCAGCAAACGTTGTATATGTCAACACGACGTGTCGTAGTAATCAGCAAATGTCGCGTTATAGTTAGCTTCTTCAAATAACAACAATAATCCTTACTAAGGCAAAGTACAATATCAAACATGCATGACGTCATGGTGTCGTTGTATTTATATGCAAATGTGATTTTACCACCATTTAGATATTAATGTTAATAATCTTCTGAAATGGAATGTCGGGTTCGAACCTGGACTTTTTACTCATTAGACGTTGTACAAGTTGACATAGCCATATCTTGATACGATTTTAAGTATTATGATCCAACACTTCAATGACAAGTTCACGTTAAGTTCTTAATTCGAATTCTTATACCCTTGAACTCTGCATGTAACAAGAAACCTGATCATTATCATTATACATGTATATAATGTGGTGGTTCATGGATATGGGCATTTCAGCTGCATAGTCTAATAGCTAGCTTTTGTGGCTGTGTGGTTGGGTGTCGTGTATGTGTGCCGAAGTTAAGCAACGTCGAACGTGGTCTGCTCTTGGATGGGTGACCGCTCCGTTGTTCCCCCTGTGCACGTTACATTTGGTGGCAGCGAACGGGCCTGGTATCCTATAGGGTGCCCTCGAACAGCATGGGAAGCACAATGCTCCTGGAGACTTGTTGGTGACTTGGGGGTCTAGACACGAGGCGGCACCGCTATAACAACGAGAGGGACAGTTGTGTTTGCAGAGGATGTCCGGTTGAATGTGGCTGTGCGGTTGAGTGCCGTGTCTGTTTACCGAAGTAAGCAACGTCGAGCGTGGTCAGCTCTTGGATGGGTGACCGCTCCGTTGTTCACCCGGTGTACATTACAATACAACAATATAATCCGTTTTACCTTTGTCTGAACGTCAAGTTTCTGTCAACGTTTATCAAAGATAGAAACGGACAGTCTTGAAATGAAATCGATACATGTAAACCGACCAGCACATATGCTGTAGCACTGCAGATTTGAATTGGATAAAACGTCTAAGCTTCACTATCTTATACTGGTCAAGTCTAGCAGGGCTATAACAGACAGTATTTTCGTCGACGTTTCACATTGGGGTTCGTTCAAGACTTACATCAAACTACATTAGTATACTGGCCTATTGCATTGCAACATATGAATGATTGAATTAATTTAAAGCATGCTTGGTGTCTGCATTTCTATGAGAATAGTGCATTTCATCAGTCGGTGGATTTAGTCCTCAAATGCTGTATTTGAATGCATGTTGAAATCTATCATGCAATTATCTCCAATTTGGTTTGGTTTGTTTTTGTTTAACGTCCTATTAATAGCCATGGTCATTTAAGGACGTGCAAGGTTTTGGGTGTGGAGGAAAGCCGGAGTACCCGGAGAAAAACCACCGGCCTACAGTCAGTACTTGGCAACTGCCCCACGTAGGTTTCGAACTCGCAACCCAGAGGTGGAGGGCTAGTGATAAAGTATCGGGACACCTTAACCACTCGGTCACTGTTGTCTCCAAACCTAAACATACTAATACTTATGTATTGTTCTTTTACTTGTATTGTCAATGTAACAGCAGTTTGTCACGTTTGTCGATATGCGATGATCCTGATGCAATGCCTCGCATCGCCGTTAAACTGCAGCACAGATCTTGGTGTCAAAGCTCATCAGAGACAAATGATGCAATGATTTTTTGTATTTAAAATTGTGACGGTTCTAACCGAAAGAAAGTAACTTCGTCAACTAAGCTGCTATTCTTATTTCTCTATGGATATGTATGCTAACAGACAGTTTGGTGCTCTCGAAAACATAAAGACACGGGAGGTTATGTGATTACCAAGTAATTTAGTTATAACATAACTCCACAATAGAACATGCAGTGAGCATGTATTGAATACAAAACTAAACTGCGACGTTTTCAGTTTTATCATGTTATTAAAGACTTGATAGTGAGAAACTGCCGATTTGAAAAACAATACTAACTCACTACAATAAACTATTGTATTTTAAATGTAGTACACATGCTTACAAAATAAAAACGTTACGTACTACACATGTTTATAGTGAACAAAACAATAACGTTACGTAATACACATGTTTACAGTGTACCAACGACAACAACGCTACGTACTACACATTTTTACAGTGTACCAACGACAACAACGTTACGTAATACACATGTTTACAGTGTACACAATATAAACGTTACGTAAAACACATGTTTACAGTGTACAAAATATAAACGTTACGTAGTACACATGTTTACAATGTACTCGACAACAACGTTACGTAGTTCACATGTTTACAGTGTACCCAACAACAAGTTACGTAGTACACATATTTACAGTGTACCCAACAACAAGTTACGTAGTACACATATTTACAATGTACCCAACAACAACGTTACGTAGTACACATATTTACAGTGTATTTGCAACGACAACGTTACGTAGTACACACGCTTACAGTGTACAAATGACAACTACCTTATGTCATACCACATGTAAACAAGTGTGTATATTGAAAAAAACTTTTTGTCGCATAATGGAAAGATAGCCTGGAGCCATTTTTTTTGAAACATCAAATCAATGTTTTCTGGCATATCGTCAGCTGATCGTGTAAATGTGTTTTTTTCTATTTGAAAAAAGAAAAAAATACTTACATCAGAACTAATGAAATGAACTTGCATTGATAAAGAGAATCTTCCTGTGTATATAGAGATATCAGTAATTAACTATGTTAAACAAATCTGATGTCAATTTCCTCGATCAATTCATTATAAATGCTTTCGCTCTTCGCCACGTGATGGCGATGTCTTAGTGAGGTAGTGGAATTGTTTCTTAGCACGAAAGCCAACTAAATGTGTGAGCAATAGAACAATGGATGTGCTTGCCTCTTAACGAGAACGTAATCAAGGCTTGTTTTGAATTGCGAGTCGTAAAAAGGTCTTATCTACCGAAAGCAATCATTATCCTAAATTGGAAGATACAACATTCCTATTGCATAGAAAAATAAAGAATAGACTAGAATATTGTATAATTGATGGCGCCTGTTACTGAGTGCAGGACGAATATTGGTTCCGAACAGCACCAATACTCGAGGTTTATTTTAAGGTTTATTTCCGTGAAAACCTCGATCATGTTGAATTATTGAGAAGACCCAGGAGTGGTAAGGTTAACACTGGTGCTGGTTCTGGGTAAATGTGACAGACACCGGTTACACCACGCCACCGCGGATGTTTTACATGACCTTCGTAACACGACAGTAGTTATCTCGCGAGGTTTTTTGTTTGGACGGACCTACTCTTTATAAATGTACATGACCCCGTCTGGTTGTTGATGCTGAAACAGGTTCGTTATAAACTGTTACAATTTGTGTCTTTCATAGGTCTGCACACTAAAGTTAAAAGCAGACACAAGAACCTGTAGAGCAGAAAGAAGAAGGAAAAATAATATCAAAGTTAGCATTATCTATCCCCTAAAAGTATGTTAGATATGACGAACTTGCAATCGCTGATACAAGAAATATTTGGTTCATTAAGCTTAGAATATCTATGATAATATTAGATATAGATTTCCTCAATTATCACTGGCTAAAATATGGTCACGTGGAGGTTTTGCAATACTAACCCGATGTTACTCTACAGATTTTCCTGTTCATCACATCCCACTGGAGGTGCACACGGGTTCCTTTTGGGAAAGACCGAGTTGATATTGCATTTGTGATGTCATAGTCATTATGACGTCACAATTTATGCCCCAGTGTAAATTCCCTGTTATTTCATAAATGATCTACAAATTAAGAACATTTGATTAGATCAATCGCTCTCGGTAACTGTTTTTTCCTGCAGGTCAGTATAACACCACATTGTCATCAACAAAGGTTCATTATTGATCGTAAAAAACGAATTGTTGAACTATTTATGATATAAATAAACTAGTTTGTGAACTACGCATGATTTTGATAAATAAAAAAAGTCTGTGTGCTACATGTACCTGTACACATGATATTGATAATCGAGTTTATCAAGTATACACCTGAACACGAGTTGATTGGCTAAAATCATGTCACGTGATTCCCAATAATAAAAGTCATACTGACCGGTCTTTCACAAAAAATAAAACTGTTAAAAGAGTTGCATAAATGAGTGTTTCTGCAAAAAGACTAAGATTATTTCTCGCCTTGTATTGTCTAACGATGTCAAATATCTCTGCATGCAATTGAAACATAGCTAAGCAATAACTCTGAACGTTTGAAAGTTATTAAATTATTTATAAATTTGTGAACTTTTTCAAAGATATAATTGAATATTTATAAACGCTTCACATAGAAGCCTCGAGCAATAAATATACAAGCGCTGCTTGTGTTTATTGATTTTGTTAGTCATTTAAGGATTGACTTGAATATTCTTTTATTATAGAGGTATAACACAAAGAGAAAAAAGGCGTGTACTCTAAATAAACCAAGAAGCGGTTTATAATGAGAGTACACTCCGAAGCTTTGTGTTATACTTCCATAACATAAAAATATATTTAATTCAATCCTTATAATTTAATCTATACCCTGCAAAAACTCACTTTATTGATGGACTATTTTCTCTTACAAATACCTACGCTAGCCGTCAAAAGCGACGTTATAAACAGCGACATCATTTTTTCACGTTATGGGCTAATAATAAAATATGTCTAAGCCAGTAAAAATGCTTGTTACAAACAAGATTGAATTATTCTATGATAAACTTATCATAGGTTGTTTTTTTTGTTTTTTATGGAGATACATGGTTTTATTGACCAGAAAAATATCGGACATCAAACTCCAGGTTAATAAAACCATTTATAAGAAAATATTTACATTTTGGTGGCAAAGCCACGATATAAACTTAGTAAAAAGATTTGCAGTCTATGTGACCATAATTGACACCCAAAACGTGACAACAATCCATGCCGCGCATGAATATATTCACCCACCGGAACTACTTGTAACTAACGTAAATCGTTTTTTATGTTAATCAAAAAGTATCAAAAAGACATTTTATACAATATTGCTAGCGCACAATGTGACGTTTGTTTGCAAAGCTCTGGCATCTATATCGACCATAAACACCAAAAAAGACAGTTTAATCCTTAAATGACATTTCACAAATTCTGACCGGCTGAAGAAAGGTCACATGACGCCCGTTAAAAACAAAATGCTAAAACGCTAATCAAAATGGTTAATTAACGCTGGGTTTCCAAAAATAGAACCTGGGAAAATATATCAACCACGGACGATATTTTTCCTCGCGTTGATAAGACCATGTATGGACCTTCTCAAAAGACTATAATAGTATACCAATAAACGAGTTTATGAACAACATCGGATAATAATAAGCCAGTTTATAGGTTGCGTAAAGCATTAAGAGGACAAAAAAATCTTATACTGGATAAATTAATCTTGTAGACATGAAACGGTTAATCTGCATGGATGGGGAACTTTCTGATTCTCGTCACGTCACAAGCGGCGTCTCCCAGGTGAGCGTCCTCGTTCTGACATTGTTATGGATATTCATTAACGAATGCCGGAAGTAGTCCACAAAGCATCAAAAATTGACATGATAAAAAATAAACCATTTTAACTTGATACAAGTATTTAATGCATGTATACGTTTTCCTTGCCAGCGTATGTGTGTTTATAGCGTTAACAATGAAACGATACGCGTGCTATATCTGTTTTTATTACATAATACGTTTGATTTTCCTTAAATGTAAACATAAGCTATATTTTGAACTATTGCAATGCTAAAGTGACTTTTGCACGGTCACGTGCGAACTATTGAACACCTGTGACGCTTTGGAATTTAGTCACGTGCGAACTATTGAACACCTGTGACGTTCCGGAATTTTGTTCAACCCTTTCAAGCGTCTAAGTCACTCAGATGTCAACACTACCGACGACAGTCATGGTGACTTCTAGACTTACAGAAAAGTCGAGATGTCAGTGATTCTAAGTGTGTTTGTGTGTTTATTTATGTAATATATGTATATCATGGGTGTATGAGCAAAAGTCCAGAACATTTGACACGTGGTACTAGTAATCGACCGATATTTGTCTATCACACAATGACGTTACGGTATACCAAGTTATATAATCAAAACCCGGCCGGTCGCTTATGAGCATGCTTTTAAATGGTAATCAAAAGAGATTTCCTACTGTAACTAAAAAAAATGTTGACTGCACAAATCCTTTAAAATGATCTGACAGCATTTCCTGGTTTCTGTCAAACACATGAAAGTTTGTTGTTAAAATATAATAATAACAGAACTTTTAATCTGGACCATGTTTTAAAGTACTGAATGACCCTGGCATGAGGATGTAATCAAACCGGATGTGACGTATGAAAAATCTATCGAATCATTAATCACGTATCCTATCTCACGTTACACGCGCATACCCACATCTGACGCTTGATTTCTTGCCTGTTCATTGGGATTACTTTAACATCGTTATGCACTTTTTATTTGCCTTTTATTGTCTGCTGGGATGCCTAGCTTAAAACAGTTGATGTCAACGTAGAGAGAATGTCGCCCGCTTTCGACTAATGCTATTAACATTTCTTTCAATTAGGTTTGGGATAGCAACGTTTAATGTAAAATCAATGACATCGTAAACGTATTTCAAACTTAGAATATGCTTTTTTTTCTTCGAATGCTCAAAGTCATGAAGCCATGATCACCAAAGCACGTTCGAGGAAAGGATATTCTCTTCGTCCAACACCGAAACACGTGAACCTATGTAGGTTTTTGTAACCTTAATCGTTAGTCGCTATTCCGCTACTGACTTTCGGCCACCATCGCCACACATAATTGAAGTTATCATACATGGGTTATTGAAATGTGGCATTTTATTGATCTTCTGGTAAATGACGGAATGTGATTACCGTAAGGTGACCGTTATCGGGATTCGGAGATCACACGCTTAGTTTGGCGTTTGTTAGAGTTCCGGTCCCAAATCACCGATGGTTTCCGCCACACACAGGCCTGGGCGTTGTCGTGCCATTAACCGCTCTCTGACGCTTCTCTCTTAGTATCCAGCCTGCTAAGTATCCCTACTGTTACATCGACATCTCTGCCACTTTAACGCTTGATTGTGTAACTTGTTGCACTGTCTTCAGCCTGAATGAGAGTATTAACATGTTCAGACATAATGTATAATGTACCGTATATAGAAATTGGAGAAGGTGAGGACTTCGAGATGTATTTTTTTTATTATTATTATTATTTGATAACGATGCTGAAAGTTTTATAAAACGTCAAGGTATCTGATAAAACATTGTAATTCTGAAAAAAATCCCTTGAGAAAACATTTCTTTTGATCTTCATCTCTAGCCGAGCGGTATATTGTGGCTAGTATTTACCATGGTTACATGTATTCTCTCTAACCGAGCGGTATATTGTGGCTAGTATTTACCAGGGTTACATGTATTCTCTCTAGACGAGTGGTATATTACGGCTAGTATTTACCAGGGTTACATGTTTACCAGGGTTACAGGCATTCTCTCTAGCCGAGCGGTATATTACGGCTAGTATTTACCAGGGTTACATGTTTACCAGGGTTACAGGCATTCTCTCTAGCTGAGCGGTATATTACGGCAAGTATTTACCAGGGTTATATGTATTCTCTCTAGCCGAGCAGTGTATTATGGCTTGTAGTTACCAGGGATACATGTATTCTCTCTAGCCGAGCGGTATATTATAACTAGTATTTACCAGGGTTTCATTTATTTTCCCAAGCCGAGCTGTAACCTGGAATTTTACGGAGACACCAAACGTACATAGACGAACTTTTGACAGATGACGGTTTGGTTCCATAATTTTTCAAAAACAAATTTATTACAGCCTTTAACATTGGTCATTTCCCGATATAAACTGTGTAATTTTTTATATATTTTTTTTTTTAGTATGCTTGCATTTCAGGTCATTTTAGCTGGAAGTATTGATAGCTCGTGATAGGCAGATGAATAAATAATGAATAAAATAATATAATTTTATACGTATCTGTTTCGATCAATTTTAACAATCATTATATGACAATGTTTACTTTTTTTGCTGCATCTATAGAAATTTGGGATTCAGTCTTTTTTTAGCATATGATTATTATGACATTAGTATAAATATATAGTCAATAATCAATTTTGCCGAAAATACAATTGACATTAAATAAACATCATAACTAAAATAATCTTCATATATCTTTAATTTACACGTAACGATTGCATTCGCCATTTTGATAATGAGAGATCGGCATCGATGAGGTAGTAAAAAGCCGGTTTAATCATGCGAATCTGTGATACCATGCGTAAGACATCAACAATAATATCGTGAAATCAAAATTCGTTTTTTAATAAAGATGAACAGCAAAATGACAAATTTGTTTGTGACGGCTGAATACCCCGTACATATTAACTAGTTTATCATAGCATTGATCAGATATGGCGGCTGTTATTTCATGTTAAAAAAAATATTATAATGTCTGGAATGAATGTTAAAAAATGTTTTATGTAATGACTTTATATACGGGAAATTAGTTTTACCTTTAATGACATAAAATTATCAGACATTGTTTCTTTGAAATTGATTTTTATAATATAATATCTTCGTAGAAAATAGTCAACAGGGACTTACCTAGATTGGGGTAGGGGGGAAGTGTAGTTAAGAACGTACCACTAATAAGGGTTTATCAGCACCATCACGGCCTGTCAGTGTAATGCCTGATATCCCCTGGTGGCCAATACCATCGACACGGTCGGTAGGATATTTAATAGCATGCCAAGTGGCCCGTCGTCGATGAATTAACGGCAGTATCAATCAAATATTTAATAATAAGAAGTCAATATACATAATATTGATATTCGAAATGTATATATGGTAATTTGATCGGTTATAAAAAGGCAATGCCTTTATTAGTTAAACAAGTGACAGATTTTACGGGGTAAACTCCCTTCCTATATTATACATGGTTCATGACTGGCGCCATACAAGTGTTTATATATAGAGATTAGATGTAGTTATATGATTTATTGATTTCTACAAATCTAGGACCTCAAGCATCAGACAGGGTAAATAAAATGTTTCATATGTTAGAGGGCCTACGCGGCTAGATATTGTAGCAGAACTATTCAATTCTGGTATCATCAAGGTCGTTTTACATTTTCCCGAAAACAAACGTTTAAAACCTTATCCTTGACGCTTACATCGGCTGTAAAATAGGGGTCAACTATAGATCTCTACTTGCATGATGTTTTGTTTTTAAGAAAAATATTTTCTTGTTACAATATGCGCCAAGTTGCAAAAGTTAATATCAGGTGAGGTTTAAAGTTTTGATGTTTGTTATAAGTCCTAATGAAATGCTATGTAATCGTCAGAAAACAGGGGGCCGCGGTGGCCGAGTGGTTAAGGTGTCCCGACACTTTATCACTAGCCCTCCACCTCTGGGTTGCGAGTTTGAAACCTACGTGGGACAGTTGCCAGGTACTGACCATAGGCCGGTGGGTTTTCTCCGGGTACTCCGGCTTTCCTCCACCTCCAAAACTTGGCACGTCCTTAAATGACCCTGGCTGTTAATAGGACGTTAAACAAAATAAACCAAACAAACAAGCCAGAAAACTACAGTGTATTCATCCCCGGGCCTTCACTACAATAAGGCATTCATCATGGATGTTAGCAGCATGATTTTGGTCTAACTTCCAAGCCCAGTTTGATTAAATAGAAATGTGTAAATACAATTTTAAATAATTTAGGATTTTATTTTTCTTTCGATAAAATTATATACTCAACGACCAATCAATTCTTATTACTAACGCACATTGACAATATAAAGTCTTATTACTAACGCACATTGACAATATAAAGTCTTAAAATTGTCTTTTTAATATGTAAACTTTGATTACCAATAATGTAGAATCAAGATGTAAACTGCTTGGGCTCTTTCAGACGGAGCCTTGATACATTATTCACGTGCCAGACCTCATATCTACCACTAACTAGCTAGTCTGGTATTATTCGTTAATGAAGAAGAAACGCAAAAAAATCTATAAGAAGTTTCTGGTGATTCAAGCTACTGTTATATGAAAGAAACTTTACTATCTGTGCACTTGAAACATGACACTTGTTAGTATTTGTGCCATGAAAGTTTTAATGTTGTACTTTCATTTCATTCTATCCATTGTTCGAGTACAAATCACCAGCTTACATCGGAAAAACAATTTTGCCACATGATCTCAAACTGTCCAAAATTACAAAAAAAAAAAAATAAGTAAGCATTTGACAGTTATATTTGCAACTATGTCTAGGGACATGTCAAATCATACGACGAATTTACCTTGGAAACGACCTGTCGTTTTTACGCCTTCAGTTGACTCGACAATGAGAGGTTTACGGCGTGGTTTGAAGGCCTTGAAGGTCACTTCTAGGCCTTTCTTCCCTCGTTATAAGTGTAAGATTTTATGTTCTGACACTCTCGGATATAACGAGGTACCCTTTTCCATTTTCTGTCTTGCACTGCCAATTTGCCTGCCAATAGCGCCAAACAGTACCAAGGTTAATCTCCATAGCAGTAACATAATGTGGAAATGTTCTATGTACAAGTGAGCTGAGGCAAGCTCGGGAGTGGTTAAGCATTCTTTTTGCCTTTTCTTTTTTTTTATGGAAATGATTAAATTGCTTTCTGAAGAAATCGGTATGTAATGATAGATTTTTACACGAAAAGACAATGTGTATAGTATTAATTTTTCAAAGTAAAATAACAGCATTATTTTACAATAATGGATGTGGGTACATCCATTTAGGTTTTCTCATTGTATTAGGACGTAACGCACACCCATTAAAGAAATGTTTTTATTTGTGTAAGCTTTCTCCTCTAATTGGTGCTCTGCCTCTTTCGTTATTTTCCCTCCTTAACTTTACACACATTACCGATACCCCGTAGATGAAAGGCAGAAAACGACAACATTTGCTGAGATCGCATTTTTATATTAAATCAGCAAGAAGCAACAGAGATAAAATGCACTGATCGACATTTCATTGGTAATAATCATTGTCTGTGGGTGTCAGGGGAGCTTACTCTACGGTAATGTTTTTATTTACGGTGTCATTTCCTACGGGAACGAAATTCATGTTGGGATCGAGATAAAAATGAATACAAAATCAGGATTTACCTATCTGATGTATACAAGGGTTGAAACTACGTGCATGTTTGATAGAGACGGTAGCGTGCAATAAATACTAACATTGATTACAACAGCAACAAGATGGGCAAAAGCGGAAGAGGTTTAGTCGCGAGGGATTTGATTGTGTCTAGCCTTTCCAGAACGTGTGCTTTAGTCAAACATCTCTTCAGGGCGGTGCATACTCATGCACCAATTGTGGCTCAAGTTCAGTGTTAAACATATTAAATTTTTAAATTACTCATCTGATCCGGATAAAGATGTATTTTCATGACAAAAGAAGAGCAAGCAATCATATCTTAATCAGAAACCACAAGCAGATATCCTTATCAAGCACTAATATATCACATGGACGTGTTTTCTCAAATGCAATCATTTTACAAGCATACTTATGTAACATTAGAAATCCGTCGTGGCCAGAAAGGAGCCTGCCAAGAAAAGGCATTGACATATTTGTGTTCATTGGCATCAACTCATATGTCAAATGACGACAGGTAGATGGAAAATACAAGAAGGCAAACTTTATTAAAATGGCAACAATTTTGATTCAAATAAAGCACTTCAATCTTCCTAATCTTCATCAATCTTGTTGTCCCAGATGGAAGCACCCCGGTAGTTGCTAAGTGGGAGGAAACTCCTCGATAGATCCGGGGAAACCCACCTGGTTCGGCAGGTGATCCCATACCTTAAGTTCGAATGGAGAATCGAGTCCCAGACATATAGGAGAAAGCGAGTGATATATATCTACTACGCCAGTGACTTAACATTATTTCTAATCAATTAGTTAATAATTGACAAGCCTGTTTTAATGCCCACAGCGGTTGTCTTTGAGATATACTTACCTCTACCAACAGAACATCGCCTTTCAAACCCTCACCATATGTCGTACTGGATATCACAAGCTATTAAACGCTTCACCACCGATCAGAATATTTATACTCGAAATATGGTTGCAATATTTTTTAAGCTATAAATCTACATGTATAAGCCATTCGTGCAGCAGAAAACGTTAAAGCGTGTTTTTGACTTCCGGATCAACAATCTGCAATCCCATATATATATTTACAGCATCAAGGTTCCGCTTCTACAAGTATGTTTTTGGAACACATAATTGTCTTATCCCTTTTTCTTTCATTGCCTCGGGTCAAATTGATTTGTTTTATCGACCAGCCATACAAAATTAATCTCGCGTGAAGGTTGTTGGTGCACGTGTTTCCCGAAAGTCCATTGCCACAGGTCGCACTCGCATGCCCAGGCCAGACGGGAAAGGTCGATGTCTAGGTCCCAATCGCAAAATACGCCATGATGTTTTTTATAGGCTACTAGGACAACTACAATAATATCAGCGATGAAAACGTTACAACAATTCAAACAATATTTATCTTGATAAAAAAAATACAGGAACGGCATACTGGTAGTCGTATGCTGGCGAAAATAATGATGATTTGTACCCCGATTTACAATTGTCTCAAATAATAGGTCTAGAACTTGTATGTTCTTATAGTCCTCTAACGGATGGTAAGTCCTGTCTCCAATTCACGTCAGCAGGCGTGGGTTTTACGTGTATGATATATTCAATGTAGATGCTTCAGACATATTGTATTGTAACGTGTCCCGGATGGATATAAAGAGATACATAAATGTAGATGGTTCGGTGACTACGTCATAGAGCTACATGTACTCTCGCAATCCCGTGTTGATAATTGATAATTCCATGTTGCTAGGTTATCTAAGAAACATATATAACACATGTAACACATATAATACATGTTTATAGTAAACTACACTGGATGATAAAACTATAATTCATCATATATATATAACCATATTACAACAACATTTTCATTAGAGCTGTTACAAAACAAGTACAATTAAATCATATTCATACAGTGTAGTTAAGCGCTTAGCAGAGCTGTGATTGTCTCTATTTTTGACATTGTACCTCCTGGTGACGCTGCGATTATATTAGCTGTAGTAGTTTTCCATTTTAATTCTTCGCGGGCTGCAATTTGCTCTATGGTTGACATTGTATCTCTTAACGGCGCTGTGATTGGCTGTAGCCGTTTTCCATTTTTCGTTCCAGGGGTTCGACTGGCTCTTTGGTTGACATTGTAGCTCCTAGCGGCGCTGTGATTGGCTGTATTCGTTTTCCATTTTTGTTGCGGGGCTTCCACTGGCTCTTTGGTTGACATTGTAGTTTGTTTGGCTGTAAGTTTTGGGATAAAACTGTCGATATTTTATATTTCAAGTTACATAGCATGGAAAAATGGAGGGAAATATTCTCAAAACTATTTCCAACAAATTAATTTTTTAGTGGAATATGTTGATTCGAATCCATTTCATTTAATGTTTGTGAATTAAACATCATTAATAATATTTTAATTTTCTAAGGAAATGTAAACAGAAGTTGAATAGTTTATGCATTTTCCAGTCAATGACGAAGAAGCGAAATTGCCTACCCTAGCCATGTCTTATTATGTCCATGCTATTGTCAGAATGTGTTCAAACCGTATTGAGCTGACCAAAGAGGATTTTTATACGTACTACGCTCAGAATAAAATCTGAATATACATATAATAAACTACATATTCATTTTAAAATAAAAATGAATCATAATCAATCATATGAAATATCATATCATAATATATATATATATATAGAAGTTACATACAAATGATGCACCATTTACATATATGTCTCAGAGTGTCAGTAGGAAGATAGATAAAAATAATAAATATACGAATTTTAGGCAATACGTGGAAACAGAATGCATATGGTAAACTAAATGGCAACTAGTGTCAATGTATGTAGGATAAGTACTGGCATTCGGAACGCTTCGCATTTGATAGTAGGAACCAAATAAAGAAATTCATTGATCTCCAAAGCTCGTGAGCAACCTCTACACTCGATAAGGACGCTTCTGAAAAGATATACAAAAATGTCATCAATACCTCTGTTAGTTAATTTTCCAACAACAATGTCACACGTCTCTTACCAAGATCGAGTTTTTGAGGTTTTGAACAGAGCGGACCCACGTAACGTTATAGTAGCGAGATATTCCATTCCTCATTCTTACTACAATATATTGGACGGAAATTACTAGGTTTTCTGGTTTTAGCGGGGATAGGAAATGGCCTTATACAGGCTGTGATGAGTGGACAAACGCAGTAGCCCCAAGGTTCTGGGGGCGAAAATAGATAATAGCCACACAGAGATCACGAAATTTACTTTTTAAGTAGGGATAATAATTACGTGGAGTATTGGGAGCAGATCTATGTGGAAGGCAGACCTATGCCGTTTCGCTCCTGGCTGGAACGCCACGAGGCTACATCAAGTTATATGTGATGCAAAAACGGTGTTTTCTGACTGTAACACTCACATACTCTCAAACCAATGAGACGATGCATGGTCACGTGATCACGTGAAATTGAACGTTCACGACACAAATCTTGCATGAATGTTGTCATAGATTGCAGTGCTAATTAAATTGATGAATATTTAAAAAGGTGATTTTTGCTTGGAGCAAAACATTTTTCTAATGATACAGTATCTTCAGACGTTGAAGATATAGGCGATCTAAATCAACATGGCCGACAATATCTGCCACAAAAATATGTAATTTAACTATTGATGAAGACAAGAATTTAATGTTCTCTACTGATAGCTATCTCCAAATAAAATCATCAATTCTCCAAAGTGATCGTTTTGTTTTAAACAATTTCAATAAACGGTAGTCCTTTAGATGAAAACGATTGTATGAAAATTGCTTCAAGTATCAAACTATCGAATTCGTAATTGAAATTTTTAATTTGGAAAAGTAAAGTTTGAATAGCAATTTCACATCGGAAATACAAGTAGGATGTTATCATTACTTTACACGAACCATCGACGAATCGATTTCATCATATACATACAGTACGTACCAGCAATTGTAGTTGAAGTGTTCTCAAAGGTTTGAAATAAACATTTCGTCGATTTGCGTGAAATAGACAAACTAGCTGTTTGTCAATTTCAATTCACTTATAGAGCTCTAATGCAACATGCAGTCTATGATAAACTCACTTACACAGTTCTAACGCAATCAACAGTCCGAGATAAACTCACTTACAGATCTTTAACAGTCCGAGATAAACTCACTTACAGAGCTCTAGCGTAATCAACAGTCCGAGGTGAACTCACTTCCAGAGCTCTAGCGTAATCAACAGTCCGAGATGAACTCACTTCCAGAGCTCTAATGTAAACAACAGTCCGAGATAAACTCATTAACAAGCTCTAATGTAATCAACAGTCCGAGATGAACTCACTTCCAGAGCTCTAACGTTATCTGCAGTCAAATATATACTCATTTACAGAGCTCTAAAGCAATCTACAGTCTGAGATAAACTGACTTACATACCTTTAACGCAATCTACAGTTTGTAATAAAACCAAAACGCATTTACATAGGATTTCTAAATATAACATTGACAATCTGAACTTAATAATGTTACTGGTGTCGCAACCTAGCTTATATGTTTATTTATTGCATTGCCAGACTAATAAAATTTATATTTTCACTGCAGCGATGAGCAGTGAAAATATAAGATTTTGCAGTGAAAATATAAGTTTTGAAATGAAAAGATAAGTGTTTTCGTTTTTGACCAATCAGAGCGTAGCTTTGTATTCACCTAATTGAAACTTGCCGATTTTTCCAATCGAAGCGAAGATAGATAAATTGATTATTTTGCTGTATTTCTGAAATATTCGGACTAGGTTTTGACAAAATACTTACTTGACCATATATATCCATGCACAGATTCTCCGATAACAGCAGGAAACGCTTAAATTGATCAATCATTTTAAAATGGCGCCGTCAAGTTGGCGTTGAGTAACGTCACAAAGAAATGACTTGATGAATTATGTAACTGATTCCCACACTTTTTCACACAATTAATTTTTTATCGAATAGTTTCTCGTTTAATATAACATATATTTCACTCGTATGTCAATAGTTCGATACTTTTTCACTCGTTCTTCGCACTTCATCAAAATATCGATAATCTATCATACTCGTGAGATATGTGTAATATTAAACGGGAAACAAGTCAATATTCTCTATCTATAAATGTACAAAAACCGCAATAACATAAAGAAATGTGCTTTCGAAGTGATGTCTGTAATGAATTTTTTGGGGTTTGCTCTCAAATTAAATCAATAAGAATCAGTGACAGAAATTCTATCAAAGCATAATGTCTAATTAAATGGTATTGAATTAGTAAGTCGCACTTAGTGTTTTAATATTAAATAACTGAGGGAATTGAATGAATGATTAGGTATTTGTGAGCTGTCTTTAACACATGACACAGATAAGTAAAACAATGATATTTTGATGACAGCTGAAATATGTATGTGCTTGCTTTGTGACTCAAAATGGCTCAAGTTAAGTTAAAACAACGACGCGCTTTTGAGCTATTCTTTAGAGGTTATGTTCTAACGATCAGATCTAGATAAGTTAGTCTTGGCTAAGGTCAACACCACACCATTTTTTCTCCGACATCCTGATATCAATCTAAATCATACGACAAACACAAACTAATCAGCTTAACAGATTATACAGGTAGTCATGGGCTTATTACATTACATCACTTTAAATCAGCGACAAATGAAAACGAAGATATGTCTGCGTCATGGTGGAGTTGTCGACGTCTGAGACAGATGAGAAAGTCTCTAGCGACAAAATGTATTACTAAATAGATTAAACAATTGGTTCTGGAATTAACCATCGTCGTGGACTGGGAATATAACGTCCAACTCAGTAAACAGATTTTTTAAGTAATAGTTTCAATAGATTCTCTACTAAGCATTGCACTGGGTAACACATCGGAAATACTAAATGTTAAAACTCATTTTATTTCACACACACACGATGTTTTCTGTCATTGCAGTAAACATTTCACC
Source organism: Pecten maximus (assembly GCF_902652985.1). Taxonomy (NCBI): domain Eukaryota; kingdom Metazoa; phylum Mollusca; class Bivalvia; order Pectinida; family Pectinidae; genus Pecten; species Pecten maximus. The sequence goes on along the minus strand of NC_047023.1, from coordinate 4,508,794 downwards.
AACAAAATTTTGCAGTAAAATCATGCACAGGTTGGCATTAAACATTTCACAAGCACACATTTTTGTCCTAAAAATTTACAAATACAAACGTTGCAGGTAAGAAACCATACACAAATAAATTTGCAGTAAGCCACACATTTTACGCTGTACAACAAAATACATTTAACGTTTTAAAGTTTAACACATTTCACGCATAAAATGTTCAGTAAAAGAGTTCTATGCATTTGTTGTGAACATGATGTCTTTGTCACAGTCGTTATCATGATGATTTTCATTTTGACTTCTCGGCTTATGACTTTCCTTTTGTTTTGCTGTCTCCTCATGTTACGACTTTCCTTTGTTTGGATGGTTCCTTATATTTTGACTTTGCTCTTGTTTTGATGTCTCCTCCGGTTACGACTCTTTTTTTATGTTGACTTTACAACTTTCATTTTCATACCCAACATACGTTGTACTATGAATACGAAAAAAAAAACAGACAAAAAAGAGCTATTAAATGAAGATTCTTGAAATTAATAATAGTTTTATTTACTCCAGTCAAATGAACTGATTGGAAATATATTGATGAAAGCCTTGAGGGTGTAGCTTCTTGTCATTTGTCTTACGAGTATATGGTTATTGGCGCCCTTTGATAAAAGAACGTTTCCACTTTCTGGTCAGAAAAACGCTATTCTCTTACCTAAACTCTCTGGCTAGAGAGCTTTATGAAAGAAGGGTGATCTTTTCCTGGTCAGGAAACACTATAAATACCAACGCCAAAGTACATTGTCAGAATACATAAAGTTAGGTGTTTTCCTTCCCTCGGTGATTAAACACCTGCTCATGTAGGCTCCAATGTTCCAGGAATACAATGAATTATTAGCTTCGTGATTCAGGAATAGGTTACCAAAAGGATTGTCCCTCGCATCTTAAATGAGAAAAACAATAGACGCAGGGAAATTATCGTCTTAAGATTGTGTTATGGCTTGATCGACTGGTACTCTTCGGTTTCCTTTCATCAGTTGTGCGTATCGTACAATCGAAAAATGACTTTGGCTGCCAAAAACTGAACGCTATTTTCAAAATGGTCTTTAGTTTGTGTATGCTTGTTTAGCATATGAAGATTTTTTTTTTTTTTATTTCTTATTTTGCTGCATATCATGCTTAGACCTAATTTAACATCATTTGATAACCATCTTCAGTACAGTGTTTAAAATCAAATAATCCCTGATAAAAAGTCATTGAAAATGAATGTAAATTATTATATCAGAAAAAAAACCAAGATAAAACATTTATTTGAATGAAATATAGTGATATTACGTGGGGTATCGCCTGCTTCTTTTCCTGTCCTCAAGGTTGATTCCTAAGCCCAATGCTAATTATGGGTGGTATGGAAGTATCAGATACACGTGTAAATATACCGCTAATCATTTGTCTATCGAAATATTGTTCAGTATATCACACAAGTATAATTCCTGGTTATTGTCGTAAGTCGTTAAAGCTGTTGGTTGTACAGTCCAAATATCATATTAGTAGTACAATTGTATTTATTAATAGCAAGTATGATACATATATTTGATGTATAGTCTCTAATTTAGATGTTCGTAAATAGTGTACAATGTTATAATATAAAGTCTTGTCTTTAACACGAATTGTTCTGTCTCGTAGCTACTCTTGTTTATTTCAGGAACTAAAAAGAAGAATAAAAGTTGTAAATGTACACATTACAATTTTACTGCAAAAAAAAAAAAACAAAAACAAAAACAAAAAAGAATAAAAACAAAAACAAAACAAAATCAACAATTCGTCAACGTGTTGAGAAAAAAATTTCAATCATTTTCCCATGATCCATGAGAACGTGACCTCTGATGGTTACATTTACTTATGTTAACTTATTCCTTCCCAATTTAGGCCATGACTCTTGGGATTCAGTATGTAATAAGAACATCCTGTTTGAGTACTTTGTGGCCTTCTGTTGGTAATCAGTGCGGACTTGTCCATATGACGTGGCTGACTGACACTCCAATTCTACCGGCCTTGGCAAGTCGGTCTCACACATTCCTATGGTAAGGCTGTGAGACTAGTTGTGGAACCTGTAAAGGCTATCAAGCATGATCGAAAGACGGTATGGAATTTGCCTGGTAATGACTAATGTTGTTGGGGCAAAGCAAGGAAACTTCAAGAAACTTTCTTTAACAAGTTTCTGAATTATAGCTAGATTAAGGCAATATTTCTTATAGAGAAGACCTTGAAATCACGCTGGTGCCATATATCACAAAACCGTTTAGATTCGAAATTAGAAAAAAACTACGACAGTCTGATTGAATGAAACAGGAAGTGGGATGCGACGACTTGTTAAATACAAATACGTTCTGTTCGGTGCACTTGATGCACACTACAACGAATTTAATAGCCATAAAAGATCATATTTGTTGCGCATGATCATTGCTGGCTTTTGGATGGATCTAGGTTGTCAAAATCTGAACACTGTGAATGTCGCTAGTTTCTTTGTTATATTAGTAAAAGAACACAAAACCGAAAATATATATGACTTTAAACAACAATAATAATTTACATTTTTCTGATAAAGTCAAAATTGACTGTTTAAACCATAAAATAAAACTTCGTTATGTTGGGTCGGTTTTTATCACCATGCTATCTGGTATACATAATGGATAAAATAAAATCATGAATCCGACTCATTTGAAAATTAAATTAAATCTATTTCTATACAAAATAATTGACATTAAACAATAACCTAAATATGTAGATTTATCTGATGGAACTTTAATACGTGTATAATGTATCATGATGTTATGTCGTTACACTGTGATGTCGAGAATTTGGAATGCTGCGTTAAACAGAACAATTGTTCGATAAAGTAGCATCATGAATATCTATCTTGTGAGAGCTAGGAAGGTTTTTTTGTATAGTATACGATCTGATTGTTGTATATATTTTTGGTATATATGTATATATATTATATATCCGACTGACAAAACGTGTAGCATAGACCTACATTCCCACACAGATACAGTGTATATGGTACTACTTTCAAAAATTTTACTCAGTGTTGGATTAGGCATTAATTAAGTAATATCCGCTTTCCGTTTTGCAATATAGCAGCCACATGTGAATATACGATATCTCTATCAGATTCTTCTGCATTTTGAAACCCACCGATTAAAACCAAATCTTGTTCACGTATATGACACATCTGACAATCTATAATTACCTTGACCTTTCTTCTAAGACAACATTCCAGAATTACTATCTTGTCTGGTGACAAAAACGACCTATAACTCAAACAATATTTTCTTCCGCGCACCGGAGATGACGTATGATTACGACTGTGTGAGCTCATCTCAACATACACAGGCCTTGTAATAATACGATTAGACTGGTAGGACGGCTATTCAAGCCGTCTGATGAAGAGCTTAGAACGGCCGCGCTGTATTCTCCATAGAACAATCCTAGAATTAGTGGGCATTTGCGCCATGTCTAACCTACTTCACCCCAAGTACATGTTTCTCGCCAACGGAAGATTGCAAAAAATTGATCAGAAGAAGAGGCCATATAATATTATGACGTCGTATCTCTTCTGGAAGGGAGCCTTGTGGAGACGGGGGACGAGGATAAAATATCCTTAGAAATTGTTCTACAAATGCAATTGAATTGTAATGACCACTACAATTACTCTTCCTCAATGGCGTGCTGATCATTGACAGAGAGGCGAGAAGCTGAAGTGTAAATAAAGTATAGATGTTCTACAGCGTGTAAAGTGAACTGACAAACCAGACACATTCTGTAAAGTAATAGCGATGCACGTGCAATGACACCTTCTAAATATTTTTACTTAAATATGTACATACAAAAAAATAGTTTAGGTGTATTTTGTTTAATGTCCTATTAACAGCCAGGGTCATTTGAAGGACGTGCTTGGCTTTGAAGGTTGAGGAAAGCCGGAGTACCCGGAGAAAAACCACCGGCCTGCTGTCAGTACCTTGCAACTGCCCCACGTAGGTTTCGAACTCGCAACCCAGAGGTGGAGGGCTAGTGTTAAAGTGTCGTGACACCTTACCCACACAGCCTCCATGGCCCCGTACAGTAGATGGCAAATATCCAAGATCTGCGGTACATCACTGTACCATAGAGAGACAAAAATAACCGTTGAGAAAGACCCGAAAACATTTAATGAATGTGCAATCAAATATAGCCACTATAACATCCTTGAGGCTATGGAATCTAGTCCGTAAGAATATCGAAGCTAATACCAGCCACTAGCTAATTCCTGATAGTGTGTTTTGAAACGTGCATTCAGCGAAATGCTTTTTAGAGGCAGATCATGTCTCTTTAATATAAGTTAAGTATTGTGTAGGGAATGACTGGATATCCTCGTATTTGTTTGGAATAAAACAAATTTCCATAAAATCATGAAACGAACAAACTCGCCAATATATAGGAATACTGTTTGTTAAACATCCGAAGAAAATGAACGTACAATTTTGTAATCTCCCATGAAATAATGAGTAGGTAATAAGGACATAGGTATACTTCATAAAATCCAAGGAGTGTAATGATCACATGATCAGTTATACACTTAAAATGCGGATACTCTTCATGAAAACTTTACCATGTATTAAAGGCACACATCTTGATCGCCAGCACACTAGGACTTGGTATCGGAGGAGCTACTTCTCAGACTTACATATGGGTAAAATATGTATGTCAGTGCATGATTTGATCAACTTTACTGTGATCTTTTTATTATGTTGTAATTGTTGGTAAGGTTTCGTTTGTTAAAGATTTTCCTGTTACAAGAAGAGTAACATTTTACTTAAAGAGATATTAGGTTTTTTATCAGAAAGTAAGGTATGTTTGCGTTAAACGTACAAGCATTTGTCGCCTTCGCAGTATAAATTTCGGGATACATATTTGACGGGGTGCGTTTTTAGGATGAAAGTTCTAGTGGGGTAAAATTATGTGTTTGATGGAAGCTTAGATTGTCTAACACAAGGCTTTCTTTTGAGTTGAATGAGTTTCAATTTTAAAGTTTCGCTTAAAATCAATGGATTGCTATATGTTATGGGTTGGCGTGATAGAAATACCATGTAACATTATGGAGGAGAAACTGTTTTACAAAGAGAGCATATATTTGCGTTTGAATCCTAGCTATGCTAATATGTATTAGAAGGGCATGTTCATATCGTAAACTTTAGAATCGGAACGATTTGCTTTAGCGATATTCTGCTTGAGGAAATAAAAACGGTGGCAACAGTTTTGGTTCCTAGTCTTTCGGTTTATTTACGTTGTAAATAAATATTACAGATATTTACTTTGCAGCGGTCATTGCATTTGATATTTACGTGCATTGAAAGTGTCCATGCAAAATGCGGGTACTCTTCATGAAATGCAAGTAATAAATGTACGAGATTTATTTCTACAATTTTAGGGTGCTATTGCTTAAAGTCTCAAGATGTATTGAAATGTTTAGATTTTGTTAATCCTTGTTCTATATAATAGGTTGATACATGTGCCATTTCTCTTATGACGATATGTAATGACACTTTGATGATGAATTTGGTTTGGAATAAGAACAATTCGTGACAGTCGCCTGATTGGTTGGTTATAAAAGCAGATCAAACATCCCTTAATCAGATGACTAAACATGTCGAGGTTGTGCACAAGGTTCGTTCGTACAACATCCGGGGAATCAATGAACCCATAAACTTTAGCTATCACTTGCTATATCTGTGTAATGAACACTGATTTGTGTAAACAAAAAATCCTCTGTCGTGACTAAGACATGGGTCGAGCGTGGCCTCCGGTTACCAACATGTTTCGTTAGTCCGGTTAATTACACACTAGGCTATGAAAGGTTAGATTTCATTAATTAATCCTAATTACCTTACTATCATAGGGTGTTGTTTACGCTTTGTGATACAAGACTGACAAGGGCATGTTAGATTGGTTGACAGGAGGGGGGAGGGGGGAGACTTTGATTATACACAGAAACCGTGAGGTACCTATAGTCAGTATTAGTTTGGTCATTCGACCTCATCATTAGTATTCCCAAGATAACGGCAATACAAAGGAATTAACAAATGACGATAAAGTATATACCATTTTTAGATAAGAATATATTAATTAATTTTCTGTAGTATATATTGATATACATGTCTGGTGTAGGGCCAGAGTGCATTGATACATGCATATAAAACGTGTAATTCTCTTGACACCATTTGGTGTCGCAAAGATTATAGTTAAGATAAAATCAATCAAGCGTGACATAACACCGTACTTTATTTATGGATTGATGATATATCTATTTACTCTAAAACACTCGTATCGATGTTCTATTCCGTCCGTATAGCCACTCACTTTCTTCTGCTCAAATTTTTCCGCCATTTTCTAAGTGACAGAACAACTGACCACCCAAATCGGAACGCAATGGACCGAAAAAACATTACATAATATATTGTGTTGTAATTCTTACATAGTTTAAATCCAGAAAACTAAGAATAGCATTTCCCAAAACCTGTTCTATGTAAAGCATGAATGCGTTTTTTTTAATAATATATATGGTAGACTATAAGGAAATAGATGTTGATTTTTTTTTCTTTTGGCTCAGTCGTACTCTGCTGGTGTTATAAGGCTGACAGCAACCTGTGTGTAGTTTGCATTATGTCGTCAAATAAAGTATAGGATTTCGACCAGCGTAACACGAGGCTCTATACGGAAGAAATGAACATCGATATGAGACTAAATGGGTGTTTTGGGGTTAATAAATATAGCATTTATCTATAGGTGTAAGGTAAGTGTTAAGTCACGCATGATTTTATTTCATCTGAAGCAATATCTTCAAATTCCACGTTTTCATAGAGTATAGTGCGCTCTGACCCTACACCAGATATGGTGTCAGGACCAGGGGAAATTCGGGCGATGTCGAATAATGAATACCCAATTGCACCATAACATGATTCTTCTCTCCATACGGACAATCTATCTGTGTCTAGTTTATGATTGCATTTCGTTCACTTACAAATTAAATATCCGTAACTGTTAATCGCTCGATAATGATGAGGACATTTGAACAATCACAGATCTGAGACGTTTCCTATAACTAGTATTCTAGTGCCTATGATCCGATGCTTAAGAGAGGCGACATTGTTAATTCCACAAGAGTCTGCTTTGTCTCCGACAGTAATCAAAACGTATCGTAGAGCTGGGCGACATTGAATCACAAACGGAATTACTTATAATCTGGTAAGTACGGAAGCGTATTAGGGCCACATTTAAACTTTTTTATTTTTAATTTCCACACTTTTTAAAGTGTAAAACTTACAGATTAAAGTGTATAATTTAAAGATTAAATTGTATAATATACAGATTAAAGTGTAAAATCTACAAATTAAAGTGTATAATTTACAGATTAATGTGTAAAATTTACAGATTTAAATGTAAAATTTACAGATTAAAGTGTTAATTTTACACATTAGAGGGTATAATTTACACATTAAAGTGTGGAAATTACAAATAAAAAAGTTTACATGTGGCCCTAATACGCTTCCGTAGGTAAGGGTCTAGCCTAGCTAGTTACTCAAGCAAATACTAAAAACACATTATGAAATAACCAGTCTGCAAATTACTGCAGTATCACCATCATTCTGATAATAGGAACAAATTAGATATGTCATAAAAAGATTTTCTTGTTTTCCAGTCAGGAAATATTCATGCATTAAAGAAATACATCATTTTGTAGTTACGTTGAAGGCACAATGTGTAGATAATAAAAATAAATCTATCATTCACTGACATCCTGTTACAGGTCGGAGATACAGGAACATATAAACTCATAGTAACCTTTTTACTTTTTTCCGTTTCCATGTGCCTTTCTTAATAATATCTCGCTTTTTTCACTTTTTGGTGAGATACTCATAATCATTTACAAGGAAAATTAACATATAAATGACCAAATACACCATTGTTGTAGTGAGAGTTAAAGGGGAATTTATCATTTAATAATTATGAGTACATAAGAAAATGTGACAAAAGAAGTAGATTTTTTCTTATTTGTTGCGAATCAATCTTTTAATTTCCAAAAGTAATTTGAAATTTTGATTTCTCAAAAATGTATTTAAACACGCAGTGGTATTCAAAAACAACTTCCGGTTTATCGCCTAACTCACATGACATTTTTTTAAATTCAGTAATATTTCCTGTGGTAAAGAAATATTTCATATAGGCTAGATTTAAACATTTATTTATAGAGGGGAATGCACAAAACATCTACAAACGTTCTTAAGGAAATCGTATTGCTCAATTTACCATATTTAACCTGAAGAAATTCTATATATATCTTGCAAAATCGAAGCAAAGTAATTGCGATTCCAGCAGAAATTATATTTGAGCAGGGATACACACTTGGGTATTTATCTAATACTTCGCATGAAATGTATGGTCCAGTGAGTCATTTGTTCCGGATTCCCAAATGCGACATGATTAGGGGACCTGATATTATATTCGACGGTGGTATTCCCACAAATTTTGCTTCTCCAAACATACCACATGAACGATATTTTGATGTTGACAATAGTTTAAAGGTCGTTAGAAAGAGTTTATAAAAGATACAGAACAGCCAGAAATTCTCCAAATTGTGCGAAAATCACATTAACTTTTGTTTTACAAGAAGTGAACACAAAACAACAACAATACTGACGTAATAACGAAAGTCAAACTCAATATCGATAAGAAGAGGGATTGATATGACCACAAAAATATATTTGCATGAAGATCATTGAAAGTGATTAAGGAGAATAAGACCGGGTGTTCCGAATGAGTAAGCGACTTCAGCTTCATCAACGACACCCGCTATACAAATCTAGGTCACGACGACACCCGCCATACAAATCTAGGTCACGACGACACCCGCCATACAAATCTAGGTCACGACGACACCCGCCATACAAATCTAGGTCACGACGACACCCGCCTTACAAATCTAGGTCACGACGACAACCGTCATACTAATCTAGGTCACGACGATAAACACCAAACATCTCGGTCACGGCGACACCCGTCATACAAATCTAGGTCACGACGACACCCGCCATGCTAATCTAAGTCACGACGACACCTGCCATACTAATGTATGTCACGACGACACTCGCCATACAAATCTAGGTCACGACGACACCCGCCATACAAATCTAGGTCACGACGATACCCGTCATACAAATCTAGGTCATGACGACACCCGCCATATTAATCTAGGTCACGACGACACCCCTCTTACAAATCTAGGTCACGACGACACCCGCCATATAAATCCGGGCTAGGTCACGTGATCAAAATGAGATGTGAGGTGGTTATCACTAACAGAAAACAGATGTTCCTACTCTACAGGTTTTACATAGTTTTGGTTTAGTCGATGTATCTCTTTAACATATTATTATTGGATAATAATTAATTTCCCTTGTTTGTACGCAGAATGCGGCTTTCTGATTGGTTGAGATTTTTTTTCATACCACTATGATAAAAAATTCCGAGAATGGGGCGAAACATGTGACGTCACAATACGGTAATTGACGTTGCGTATTGATTTGAGAAAAAGAATCCCATATAAAACCAGTAGAATTGTACATAAAACATATTTTAAATCAGAAAATCATTTTCAAAAATTAATTATAAGCGTTGATATCTTCTATAAGAATCCGCTACGCTACGCGGATTCATACAGTTTGCAAACATTTTTTTTTTTATATCCCGATGAAACTAAAAAAAATTGACATCAATGCTTAAATAAATCATGTATTGGGCATTTCAAAGTAAGCTTTTTGTCCCAGACAGTCTATGAGAATAATTTCTCAAATATAATTGATAGTATCATTATTAAATGCTTTTTTTATCCTGAAAAGACCTATTCAATGAGCCGTGCTACGTCAGTATAGGGTGACCAGGTGTTGAGATAGTCTATGTCAGTATGTGACCAGGTGGTGAGATATTCTAGGTCATTATGTGACCAGGTGGTGAGCCATACCACTGTTCCCAGTTTCTTTGACGTAGCGAGGACCTGGTACACAAGGATCACCTAAATATTAACTATGGAGTAAAATAACTGCTACTTTTTTTTCTAGTTGTGATCGGCTGTCAATGTTTCGTCTTTGTTACTATCTGTTGTTTTCATGTATTTGTTCGGAAACAATAAAATGTCCTACTCGGTACACTCCGAGGAAAATGTTGATAGGAAACCAATCAAAATCGCGAACACAATTACTTTATTGCTGATGTCAATGCTGTGCATGTCAGGGGTTCAATAATTGGCCATTTTAAGCAAGATTGAAGAGAAACACAAGAACAGTTTCTGTCACCTAGCAACCTTGCATTTGAGACAGATAATGGAAACGCTGTCTTATTATTAAATTGGCGACAGATAATAAATAATCAAACGCTTCGTTCGTTTGCCTCGTTTGTAGCCATATCATGCCGATAGATTGTGGGCTTTTTTCCACTCTCAGTAATTGTACATTTATTAACATTGTAAACGCCAAACTTCCCGCTAGGTGGTGCTGCCACGAAGAGCAATAGTTGACCCGCTGAAAGGTTTTAGTTATATCAACTATTTTTATCTAAAATAACATTATCGTCAACGAGGCCATTATGAGGAACCTTTATGGCGATTGATATAGGGAGCATCACGTATACCCTACACCCCCCTTTGAAACTCATTATAACATCCAACATTAAAAGATGGTCGATTCTAAGTTGAGAATACGGGGGTAAAAGCCCATCTATGTAGACTGGTGTTCTGTCGTACTTCTCACAAGATTGCTAACTTGTTAATTCAGTTACGAAGCAATTTTCTGGGGAACGAAGCGAATAAGCGTCTATGAGAAATGTGCTGGGAATACTAACGGTCAAGAGCTGTCAACTTTCATTCTCATATTTTAGTATAACCGTTGACGGACATTATTTACTGGGACGAACAATTGGGTTTGCAACACACAGCTGTTACAACATGGCAGACATCCATTGAAAACAAGCGATAACTCAAAGTTCATAGCTGCCATATTTTTGGCGAATATATTCAGAGCCGCCTCTGACTGGATATTTCTGATATCTAATAGCATACATTTCCTTTCCGATGACTGGAAATATGTTAATTACCACGAACGTGCCATATGAAACAGGGCATTTTTGTGTTGGATCTTAGCGTTACGAGTATTTTTGCAAGTTATTGAGTTGAAATGTGATATTTTCTATGGCAGAAAGTATTTAAATTGAACAACACTGCTACAGGCATGTATTTATATTTGACCTAGATTCATATATTGAATCGACGCTTACTCTTCAGGAACACGCGGTCTTTTACGCCATATACTTTTCTTGTCTTTGTGTGAATCTCTCTTTATCCAATTATTTGTTCCCTTCCGTTCGATTTTGAAATAAAACCATCAACATCAATATTGAGTTTCAACACTGAACCACTCAAGAGAGAAGACCAACCATGTTGGTGATCATACAGGGTTACCCTGTATAAAATAACTGAAGTATTTTATGTTACCATTTAAAGATTAAACGGTGGTATAGAGGAAAAGATACCCCAACGTATTGTATCACTATTAAGCGAAATGCCGTTGACAAATTACTTTCTTTACTTCAATTAATAGCGATGAGAAACTTCCGCAGTTTAAACAATTCTAATAAAGTATAACATCGCTAGTATGACCTAATAAATCGAAGGTGACAAAGTCCGTTTGGAGACCGAACCGCGCTTCTGCCGATCCTAGCATCACCATTAATTACCAACCAAATAATGGTCATGAAAAACACCTCTTGAGAAATCCGATTCCACAAGGGAAATTCCCTTCAATATTGTTTAGTGTATCAAATCCAGCGGTGGGGAAAATGACCCTGAGCAAGCAGACGACAGCAAGCAACCCGACAGTGCCTCGTCATCGCCTCGTGTCTGCGTGACGACTGAAAACCCGTTACAACTTATACCGCCCATGTCGATACCATGTTGACATTTAAATTGCATTGGGGCCCAATCGATGTGGATTCATCTTTAAATCCGAATCTGTTTTAGATTAATTCGGCTTTTTATGACTTCATCAATTCTCTCATTTGTGAATTTTTAAATAGATATAGTGTCTCTATGGGTAGATATCGCTTCTGGAGGAGATAGAGGACAATAAATGTCGCGAGCATTATTAAGCAAACCAGGACAAATTGCGGCTTTATTGCCACCGTAAGAACATCAGGGTAGTACATTGATCTTAACATCATGCTACCAGGTCACAATCATTTTGTCGTAAACACATATCATCGGAATATTTCTTATCATCAATTCAAATAATATTTCCTGTTATATCTTACTGTGACGTCACGACCGTTGGAATAAGCGGCAGGTGTTTGGTTTCCTAAGTCTTAGGTTTCAGGTTTACATGCAGTAATTACCTGCATCTAATTACATTATAGTATTAAATATCCCAGTGTCTGACAAGGTTTCCGGCCACCAGACACATCACTGCTCTTTTCTCAGAAGGAACCCCAATTTCACAGCATTAAAGGCGCCATCTATGATAAAATCCGGGATATGGACGGAGTGTCCTAGTCAGCGATCCGAAGGTCCGCATTAGAGTTTGTATGAAATGGTAATATGTAGTAATGTTTTGTGGCGTCTCATTTAAACATGTTTAATAAATAATCCCTCTTTCCAGCTTCAAATTTCTTCCATTAAACGTAAAACGGCTTTATCAAAACACCAACTGGCTGATTAACGTTCTGGTGGCAATGTGTAGGTTGTCGCCCTTTGACTTCCTGTTTCGCCTTAAGGTAACAATCTACGACATTGTACCATAACAACAGACATAAATATACATAATATGTAATAATCATAATGTGTTTTAAAATTGTCGTAAGAACGATAAATTTTAAATAACATATTCTACAGAACATGCAAAACTTATGTCCGGAAGTAAAACTGCACTTTCCGCATCGTACTTGTTTGCAAAACAAAGATGTCCAATACATTTGAAAGGCGGTATAACGAGCATAAGCAATAAGTTGTCTTTTTCATATTTTACGAACAAAACGATAACTTGTGGATTCTTTAAAAAAAAAACAACACTGCTATGCCGAGTGTGAGAACGGTCGGCGAGAACAAGCGAGGGGCTCACCGTGTTAGGCTCATTACGTCACTGGTGCTTTGGGGTGACATTTCTATCTCAAATATTCCCTAAACACGTGGAAACTAAAACGGTGATGCTCTGGGAATTTAAACAATTATTTCCTGACAAAAACTGGGGTAAAACTCATTTGTTTATCATCAATTTTAGAGGAATTAAAGTTTAAATGCTTGATGCACCAGTAAGTAACGAACTATTTTTTTTAAATATTATCGCGCCAATATGTAACAAAACATTTGTATGCATCAGCGAAACCATAGATAAAATATTTCCCGCCTTTCCTGTGAGCATGTGCATATATAACCAATATGGCGCTCTCAGCTCTGACAGCACATGTGAACAGAAACTGATTACTTCGAATTTGTAACACGGTGATTGTTCGGTGGGAGGGAAAGAAATGTTATCTGTCAAAATAATCTAAACAGGTATATTTGTGATTTTAATTATTCGGAATTTCGTTCTTAAATTTTAAGATTAACACACAGTACATTTTTGTAACATCAACAATTGTCGTATGAAGATTTTTTTTTTTTTTTTTTTATTTTTGATTGATTTTTTTTTTTTTTTTTGTCATCCCCGAGGCATTAGGGGAAGCGAATAAGCAAACCTTGCCCCAATAAGCTACATGTACGACAAAGAAGCCATCCTCGTTCTTCTGTTTAAAAACAATTCATTACATGCTATCCCAGAGCTATGCCCTGTACCTATAACGGCCGATTGCACTCGTATCCGTAACAAGGCCGGTTGATATGGACGTCACGTTCCTTCCGTCGCGTCGCCAATAGTTTAATCTTGCAATGATTCTGAGAGGCGCTGGACACTCCGCCCCAGAGTGCTGCATCAATGGCTGTCATGACTTGCCCCGAGGAGGCAAGCTCCGACATTCGTCGTTCTCCAGCTAGCATGGGTACATATTATCTAAACCCCGAAATCAATAGATTGGTATCTGTTCATGATAATACAATTCTGTGACGTCACTAGTTCATTGCACCACACTGCTACTCGCCTAATGAAAACCGAGATCAAGCAAGGCGTCATCTTAGCATGTGAAAGCCTATTCACTCAAACTTGTATGCGCCAGAAATTTGCCCCAGGGTTCTCCTTTCTAGGCTATATCAATTGTACTTGTTGACAAAAAGGCGATCTCTGGTGGAATGAAAGCGCTGTAAATGAGAGTCTTCTCTGCCATAAGGTGCCGCTATAGTTACAGGCGTTCTGTAGTATTCCGCAAGGAAACTCTGGGAAACATTAAACATTCTTTTCTATTTGATTTCAATTACCAAGAAATTACTTTTCTTTTTTAAATCAAGAAAAGGAAATGTGAAGATGTCATGGTGTGATAGCTTTATTTTTCGTAGTATCCTAGTTAAATGACTTCTGTACCGAATAGCGTATGGGTAATTTGTTGAGCCTTCAAAGACGGAAACCATAGCCCGGAAAACTCTAAACCCCCCAACGTGGTACAGCTTGTGAGAAGACAAATTGAGGGAAACAGTAATTCCATAGAGGATTTTTATATCTAAATCTAATACCCAATGGCGTGTTTTCATTTGTAACAAACTTGCTGAAATATGACACAAAGCATTCCCATGTGTTTAGTCCATTGTAATAACCTTTAGAATAACAAATTGATATATACCAAAAAATAGAAATAAGACGGTCCTGTTTCCTGTTGTAGACACGAAGAAAATCAGATTAGATATCAAACAAATTGTCAATACAAAGGTTTGAAAATGCAATATCTTAATTTTGTTTTTGTTTTCAGATAAAATGTCCAAACTGAATGTTTGATGTGTATTTCACTGATACGGGGAACTGTACCTATATATATATATATATATACTATATATACATGTAGTAACACTGACAAGCATTACTGAGATATGGTAGCTGGTTTCGATTTCATCGGCATTCCATAACTTGAAAAAAATCTTTAGCTTGAAAATATTCAGAGAAAAGCAAAGGGATAATTTCAGTGAAGGAATCTTCCATGAATTCTATAACGTTTTCCTATCAAGCATTTCAAGTGAGAATATTTCTTAAGTTAAGGAACGCTGATAAAACTAGCCCCTGTCATGACGCAGAATTGTGTTATTGTAAATATGTAACGAGTGGATTTTGGGAGTTGTGTCCCTTTACTAGAAATGTGTACTTTTGTCTTTACGGAAGCGTTTTATCGAATTAAAAAAATATTAATGTTTATTGTGTATTTTATGTGTCCAGAATGTACGTTATGTTTAACAAGATAACCTTTATCTAGTTTGTGAGTGCTGTGAGTAATATTCTTTGAGTGTGTTATTTTGAAAATGTGATTTTATGCTAACCTATCTCCACCATCGTGATTGCACAAGTGTGGGAGTTTATAAGTATGAATTGAATGATAAGTAAAGTAAGTAAGTGTGAGTTTGATGGTTTAAACTTTACGGTATGAGAGTTAGTATATATTTTTGTTTTAGCTTCGTGAGGGAGTTTTGTGCTGTTTGCTTATTGTTTAGATTTATTGTGACACTGTTACAGAACAGAAGGTTTTTAATACTCAGATCGATATATACTATACATGAGCAACACTAGAGTATACACAAATTATTAATATCAAAGAAAAGATGGCACTTGTATAGTTAACATCGAGACAGAAATGTGTGTATCATAAAATGGAGAAAAGCGCAGTCTTTCTAATAATTTCAATTAGTTGTACAAAATAATTCATAGTATTGTATAGTATTTGGATACTGAATATAGTATTTAGAAATATGCCTATATCTTTCACACTTTTAAAAATATAGTGGTATTCATCATCAATAAATATATGCTGTGTATTATCATGTAGTAAATGAACCTAGGTCGAGTATCAAACCGTTACATATCTATCTCCAAATATGGCATTGTATACCCATATAGAGATTTGTCTGTTTCATAAATCCGGGTAGATCTTGTTTGTTTGCTTGGATCAGGAGAAGCACTTTTGTTATGCGTGGCAGTATGAATATGATTATGCGCCAACACGTTATCAAATTTTTCAGTTATTTAAGTTAAAAAGCGATGTCAACTGTTGATACTGATCACGTGATTTTCCCAATAACCAAGCTATTCAGTACCCAACAAATGAATGGGCGATTTCTCTCCAACCGCCTTTCAACAAATAACTGTATTATAAATTTTCTTTAGTCCGATTTCCCCCAAGGCACCCCCCCCCCCCCCCCCCCCTCACCCCCAACCCCACTCATACCCCTGTAAAACATACCTTACTGAAATTTCTGTTGTTAAAACAGAATTGTCAAAGCTCGCCCTTTGATACCTAACATATGCACTATATATGTGATACGTTCCCACCCTTGAAAGTAAACATACATACTTATTTCAATAATTACAATAGATACTGATTTACATATATTATTCAACATTTTGAGGTAAATAAAACTCGAGTTGGATCTTAATTTGGAGGAAATAGTATCTTGATAAAGGATATATTGGTTTGTTGTTGACCTCCAACAAGTTTTCATGTCCAATCGAGGAATCGAATCGGTTAAAGACGACTGCGACATCCTTTGTACCAATCGATCATGGCTGCATTCACTAGAGAAAACGGTCACCGTTTGAATACATCGTATTACATATTGACTCGTTTACTTTAAAGCTTGTCACTAGACTCTATACCACATTCTTCAATAGAAACCTCCTAAACGCATTAAAACGTCAATCCTGGCATTCCCCAGAAATCTCAACAGTACGACTGCTCCACTCGGGCTAAAAGTACAGAATGACGTCATAATTGAAACCTGCTACACTCTTTTTTCGATATAAGTACATTCCTAACTTGAAACCCACCCCCTGAGCATCATAAAATGCTCGGGTTTAGCACTTCGTCACGATACCCCTATTGTAAAGCAAATCTTTTAATACGGATCAATTGTCTGAGGTGTTAGTACTTGATTTTATTAATGCTATTCTTCTTTATACATTTGGATATACAGAAACAAGTTGTATACAGGTGGAATGCCCGCACGAGGCAAAATACGGCATGTACAATGTATACGAAGTTTGTATATGGACGTCGGAGAGGATACAGGTACAATATCTTTGTAGGGAAGCCAATTTAACTGGAACAGTCTTCATTTTCATTTCATCTTCAATTCAGCCCTAAAATAATTCAACAATTTACTTCCTTCATCCTTAATCATCCCAGCGGCTATGTAGGTCAACATAGATTAATATTTATATTTCCACTGAATTCAGACTCAATGAACCTACCACAGTTAACTCAAGTCATTTTTCAATGAACTGTATCAAGTCCGGCGTAGGAATACATTCGTCGAGCTTGGGCTATATGTTTTAATTCCTTTTCAAAAGTGATCATATCGATTTGAAATAAATTCCATTAAAAATAAATATTCGTTTTAATTCGTTATTAAGTTTGTTCACGAAAGAAAACCTGAAAGTAATAACCATATTTAGACGAAGAGTGATGACGTACATTTCCATAAGTTCCGTGGTAGACTTGCACATGTCCCTATTTGTCAAGGACAAAGTATTATACAAAAGTATCAAAAAAATATATAAATATAAGGATTGAATAAAGTTTTGTTGCGGTGTATGGGGGTATAAACCTCAATTGGTCTTCAGACAAATTTATTATGAATTATGCGATAATAAATTTGTCTGAAGACCTATTGAGGTTTATACCCCCATACACCTCAAAATAACTTTATTCAATCCTTAAATAAACTATCTTAGAGTCGTGTGATACTGCGATCTGTCGAATGTCCAGTGTCTATCTTGAGTGTCATGTGATACTGGTGTGGAGGATGTTACTGAGCGTTCGAAACGGTACCATTGGGAGCTGAAAGGTTCTCTTGAGAACAGTTTTGCGCACGATTCTGTCGCTTCGACTTCGCGATTCATGAATGTCCAGCCGTGGTAATGAAATGAAGGATGGCTCTGATGGGGATATCCTTATCAATTACATTAGTGTCAACAACCGTGTAGGGTTAACATGGTCTGAAGCCTGCTGTAAAGTCATGGCGTCAACAACGTGAAAAACCGTCATCATTTTAGCTTAGCTGTTCCGGGTGCTTCACTAGCCAGAAATCTGGTCACTCTCAGCAGTATATACATGTACGTTAAGCTGCCAGACTGTTGAAACCCAGCACGTGCTTTGTCATTTGCATGGTTTCGTGTGACAAATCCAGATTGGAGGTATAACAAGCAGAGCGGCCATATATACTTCTGGTAAAGTCCATAAAATAGATAGATTTTGTGTGAGCCACAGCTTTCACCAAAAGTACACAAAGAGATATCAAAATGGAGCTTAGAGAGAGGTTATATAGGTGTTCATCGTCATAGCTCAATATCATAGGATAGGAGTACCTTTAGTTAGACAGTCTGGTCTCACAGAAGGATATAAAGTTTGAGGTTTAGACCCGACCCACTTTAGTTAGACAGTCTGGTCTCACAGAAGGATATAAAGTTTGAGGTCTAGACCCGACCCACTTAAGTTAGACAGTTTGGTCTCACAGAAGGATATAAAGTTTGAGGTTTAGACCCGACCCACTTTAGTGAGAGATGTCTATTTACAGTAGTATTGATTATTTGTATTACACTTATTTTTATCAATATGAAATATGAGTTGTAACCTAATTAGTAGACTGGTCCCCTGTCTCAAGAATATCAAAATCATAAATAAGATTGACCAGGATGATTTTGGTCTCTAGGATATGTTTGATCCTAAATTCCAAACTAGGGGGAGATCAGCTAGCCTTAGAATTTAGCTGAGCAATTCTTAACATACAATTAAGGGGCTGGTGTCCAGTCTACCGGTTCGAATATTTCTCACAATTTTATTTTTTATGTCTAGAGCTGCAGCGCTAGACGTTATATCAGACCATGGAATCTTGACTTAGTTACACAATAAACAGGGTACAAGTTCATCTATTGAATCTCATTAATTTCCTTAATTTTCACACCTATGAAATTACCTTAATGAACACAGATTCTTGCAGTAATAAATAATATCTTTTTTTTAATAAATCCGTTTTGATTCAATTACAATATTCGACTTACAACATTTATAAAATAACACTCCCAAAATGTTTTAAAAATAGTAATGGTTTGGTTCTATAGGGAAGTAATTGGTCACCTCCCACACACAGTAGAAACTATCCAACACAACGGTATGGGAGTGTGGGTGGCATGTGGGCGTGGCATGGGGCGTGTCCACTCGCTTCAATTTATCACGGAAGGATTTCATTTTGGCACCGGAGAGGAAGCAACTTCCTTTCTGGGCTAAAACCCAGTAATTTTGTTGTAGATCAGGTGTTGGTGCCCTTCCTGTATAAATTCTGTATTATCTTCTGATTGTGTACACTTCTTCCGTTATCACAACTACTGGCATTTATTGTCTATATAAATGCAACAGGGAAGGGAGAAAACAACAGGGTATGTTCGAATGTCGATTATTTTTACAATGTATCTCTTAGTCAAATTGCATGTTACATGTCATATTGACATAAATGTAATCTGACAAGCCTTTAATAGGTTTTTTTCTTTGTGTGTGTCCGGGGGGTGGGGGATGGGGTGTTAAAGTGATAACCAATTTAATTATTGGTGGATACAAAGCTATCACCTATCTGAAGCTTGTCGTTATGTCGGTAAACATGGCATCAACTCCGTGTTCACACGGAATTGATTTTTTGCGACTGTAAAGCAATATGTAAGTATAATTGATACATTCTCAATAAAACTACATATTTTAACTGTTGGTGTAATAAATATGAACAACTATTTTGAATTGCATATGTTTTCATTTAAAAAATGTCTTTGCCATTGTAATTATGCTGTTTTCAACAGTAGGGGTATTTACTATAACAACAAACCAAAATCAGTCTAAAATAAAATCGTTATGACATCTTAATAAATATTTGTAAGGAATTTATCTTTTAAACGTTTTATATTCTACAAAGATCGATCGGACAATGCCTTAGGTAAAATATTTATTCAAAAACTGTCTCCCTCGTGATTAATGAACCTATTTTCCCCCTGACATCGTCTACCCTCTGTGACAAGTGCTATAAACTTGATCACGTGACCGCCACACGTAAATCGCTAAGGGGGTCACGGGTTCGGCACGTGTCACGAATTCGACACTTGTTACGTTTTATTGTGTGACGTATTGTGTTGTATTTTGTAAATTATCTTACGGACATATTCATGTAAATCTTCTCTCGATCAATACATCTATTCTGATATTTGGTCAATATCGCCATGTTTGGATATATGCCATGGCACGTGATGTCCTGTCTTCCGAGATCTGTGGAAACACAGAAACACGTAGGTCATTGACCTGAGTCTTTACCTTGAATGAATACATTCTTCGCAAATAAAAAATGAAAGTCTTTATGTTGCTAGACGTCATACGATATGTAAGTCATATTAGGGAACGGTAGTCGGCGTTAATGCTGGTTAATGCTCGGCTATACTGTACACGTATGACGTAAAAATCACGTGAGTGGACTCGGTACACAATCAATGCTTGGATATGGCAAGAAATCTAGGGCCCGCTACTCTGTCAAACAATAAGAAAGTAAGGGCCCGCTATTCTGTCAAACAATAAGAAAGTAAGGGCCCGCTACTCTGTCAAACAATAAGAAAGTAAGGGCCCGCTATTCTGTCAAACAATTAGAAAGTAAGGGCCCGCTACTCTGTCAAACAATAAGTAAGGGCCCGCTACTCTGTCAAACAATAAGAAAGTAAGGGCCCGCTACTCTGTCAAACAATAAGAAAGTAAGGGCCCGTTACTCTGTCAAACAATTAGAAAGTAAGGGACCGCTACTCTGTCAAACAATAAGAAAGTAAGGGCCCGCTACTCTGTCAATCAATATGAAAGTAAGGAACCGCTACTCTGTCAAACAATAAGAAAGTAAGGGCCCGCTACTCTGTAAAACAATAAGAAAGTAAGGGCTCGCTAATCTGTCAAACAAGAATGTCAGGAGCCGCAACTCAAACAAAAAATATGAACGATAGAGGCCGCTACTCTGTCAGAAAAATATTAACGATAGGGGCCGTTACTCTGTCAAGACAACTAGAGTCGCCACGCGGAGGCTTACAACACCAAAGTAAAGTCCTTTTTTTTTCATTCGAAATGGAGATTCTGCAACACGCTCCTCACTCCCAAAGAACTACTTTCATTGTTTCACGTGCAGGCCGTACATAGTAAATATTCATAGTTACAAAACATATATCAAAACTTCTGCTATCATTATATATCATTACTACCATCATAAGAAGGTGTACGGGTCAACGGAAGATTTATCGATAATTCCAGAGAGACCTACAAGTGACATCTCTTAAGCTTTCGTGAATGTGACGGACTGGATGTTTATGACCTATTTATATCATATTTCATGTAGACACGACCGAATTGTGAAGCTTGGTGATTTGTATCACAATTTTAACCAAAATGGCCACATTGCACGTAAATGTGTCACGTGGGAGTAAAAAGCTGTATAAACAATGAGGATCGCCAATCCCGTATCTATGTTCGCACGAGATCCAATCTCCGGGGGGAAATGGCCGTTTGAAATCAGTTTAATTTGGAGAATTAATTCAGCTTAAGTGACTGAAGACAGGTGATTCTTTAAATAACGAGGTAATACGTACTTGTAGCAGTACAAACTATAAGTTCATAAAGCAACTCAGTCATTGGTAATTAATTAAAAATAACTAGACACCACGGGTACATTTCGTTATATATACGTTGATTTATTTAGCGATATATTTTTTTTTTTTTATCCTTGACATGATGTGTACTTGAGAAGAGTTTATTGGTTGGATATTATTTCACGATACTAAGCTCGTCAGCACTTTTAAAATACACAACAAAATCAAGCATTAAAGGGACTATTACCTTAGATTTCAACCTCAGGAATGGTAGAATTCGGTCCATGAATAATAAGATATATCAATAATTAAGCGATACACGCGCCTACACCGTCAACTTTGTTGTTTTTATGCATATTTTCAACCTCAGCTACGAGCTGTGATTTATGAATTAGATCGAGACCGTAATTTTTACATTCTTTATTCTTTAGATATCTATCATAAATGGTTGCAGTGACTTTTAATTTTTGTAAGTAACAGAAAGTGTTAGTTTTGTAACATACTCATAGAAATTTAACGTTTTATATCCATTCTTTTAGTGTTTTTTAACCATATAGTCCCTTTAATGTTAACTTCTCTAAAACCATTAAGTTAAAAATACTTAAGACAACACGTTTATTACGAGCACGGGTATGAACACGAAGGCTGCTGTAAAAAAAAATTTAAAAAAAAAAGGAAAAAAAAGAAAAAACAAACAAACAAACAAAAATGTACCATTCTTGTGCTATGCCTGTAACCCTGTCCGTGAAGACAGGGCTCGCTCTATGGCCTTCGTGACGTTAAACCATCACAGAATAATGTTGAAGGGTTTCCTTCTTGCGTGACATTGCGGCTTGTGAATTTCATATCAAGTTGTAGATTTCCGTTTTGGATTCTCAGAGGAGGCGATATCAAATACCGGACTGCGTTGTATGTTAAGCTTCCAACGACGGGCGGATTCAGGATGGAGCGAGGGGCTATATGGCTCGGGGGCGAATTCTGGAAGGGCCTGATTTAATACTTTATGGGATGAAACAATTATGCTTCTTGTATATCATTCTTAAAATCATATATGAGTAATGTTATAATTAGTTTAATTTTGAATAAGTGTTGGTAATTAACCATTTATTTCCGCCATTCTGCCAACAAGATCACTGAAACAGCTGCATGTATCAATGAAAATCAATGTAAATTACCGTTAATTAATTAATGGTAGCAAATTAGTTAAAATGTAGACATTGTCTTGTTATTAGATAATTAGTGGGTCAATAGTTTTCCCGGGACATCTCACACGTAGACAAATCCATTGCAATTACTAAATATAACTTTGGATATTTTACGAACAATATTTATATTTACGTACATGTATAAGTTAATGAACAACAACAACAACAGTATCCATTTGCTCTGCAATGTCACTATATAACTTTACTAAACAAAATCAAAAAAATACAAGAGCATAATTCTCTCATAATTCCGCTTGTTGAAGTGATATGAAAAATAATCTTCATGACGTAGTCACTTGATGACGTCGTTGTGTTTGTCGTCACTATATTAAGTGAATTATTGACGTCACGGTAATTCGGGCTACGGATCAAAATTAATTGAACAATGTAACTCGAAAAAAAAGTATATCTTCACGGTGGAATATATTGATGAAAATATTAAAATTAAATTGATGGTTTTGTTTATTTCCACGAATTATATTTAAACTAGAATTTAAAAAGTATAAAAAGTATTCAACTGGCTTCTTTGGAAAGTTATTGTCAAATAATTCTCACGGGATTGCAGACAAATTAATCATAATGCAATAACGCTAACGCGCGGTATTCAATATAATTTGTCTGCAATCTTTAAAGAATTTTAATACAATAACTTTCCGAAGATAGCAGTTTAACGCTAAAATTGTTGAAATTACTGAAAGTTTGTTTATAATCTACAACATTATGTATAACTACGATGTACAACTCAATAATTTTAAATAAAAATAAGTTCGGTTGACAAATAAGCCAAGATCAGTCTAAACCGTGGACAGGAATCTAAGATAGCGAATGTACATGTATTCTGGATAATAAATATCTCGGTTTCCGATTCTCATTATTAGATTGTACCAGAATCCCTGCTGTGTGACATACTCGAACATGACTACTTCCAGTACTCAATGTGCCACATGCTTTTCTAGATCAATCGACTGCACCGAATGCCCTGGTTCCTTCCGTCGTAGTCTGCTAGGCCCCACGTACCTACTCCAAACCAGATCAAATGTCGTCTGATAGTCATATCCGCTCGCTTCAGGTACGAGATTTTAACGTGATTTCCGGCCAAGGTAGCAGATTATATCATTCGTAATCAAATAAACACGGATTAGTGTCAAACTATTATTCCCAAGTTAACTTGTACGACTGTATCTCAAGGTGCCAATTTCCCTAGAGGATGATTGACAGCGGACTGGACCCGTTCTCGGGTGATGTAGCCAATTGTTTAAAACAATGGACGGAAATGGTTATATAAGAACGCACTTATTTCAAAATGTTTGAAAGTTTCACATTAGCGGAAAACAAGTAATGTTTTGTTAGAAATTGGGTAATTTTCAATCTCTGCACTTGGATAACATAGAACTTCAGTGACAATGACATGCATTAGCCCTGACAATTATTCTTTTATAAAATATGTCGATTTTCAATAGCACATCATATCAAATATAATGAGGCTATTTACCAACGCAAGTACACCTCTTTTATTATGCATACCAGCTTTTCTGAATTAAATATTGGCTTCCAGAAATAAATGATGGTAGATGCACTAATCGACCTTAGAGTTTCACCACGTTAACATATTGACGTTCCATATTTAAATAGTTTTACTCTTGACATATTGTTATTGAAACAAAAGTGTTATTTCCAGACAGGAAACTGCAATATTCGTCATAGCCTCCGATGTGTTAGTGTTAATTACGACGTCACACTTCCATCTATAAAAGCTCGCCTGGTACGATTGACGAGGAACACATGTTAAACGGGGTAAGATAGATGACCTAGATTGAGATAGAGGCTGTCGTCGATAGAACAAAACCGCGCAACCTTCTAGTACTTCTCTTGTGAACTCCATGAAAATCTGCAAGTCATAAACGTATTCTGGTCCCGTCAAATCCTTTTTGTCGGCTTTTGTAGGGTTTTTATTTGTATGAGGGGGATGTTATTTTAAAATTCGAATTTTCACACCTATAAACTGCAAGAGTAATTTAGTGGCAAAAGAATCACATTTCATTTTACAAATAAGTAAGCGGCTTAAGACCTAAGCCGTAATATATTTAGAGGATACAAATGCAAGCACATCGGCCCCCGTTATAGTTACATGTTGTTTTTTTTATTATTTTCTTTTATTTTTTTTTTTTTTTTTTTGTAAATAAACAAGTGAGAAGTAGAAGCTACAGTTTTGTTCGATTTGATGGTCGTAGATTGTGAGAAACCAGATAACGAGCAGGAACTGAAAAGGCTGCTACTGTAAGATCGGAGTACGACTTTGTTTAATCGCAACATTAAAGGTGAGAACGTTAATCTTCAGAGTGAAGTACAGGTTTTGTAAAGCCTTTGTATTCCTGGAATAACATTTAATTTGAACTAGCCGTGCCAAGGTCTTGCTCATGCAATTCTAATTTTGGGAGAAACGTTCTGAGACTGAAATCGGTGGTACCAATATACGGTTTCTCTTATCGGTCTTTCTCCTGTGTCAACGTTTGTTTAGAACACAAGTTGTATTTCATTTTGTTAATGTCGATGGTTTTGACAAAAGACCTGTAAAATATCATATGTAGCACATATGCGAACAAATTTAGTTTATGACACAGTACAGCAAAACTAAATTTAACTACATCTCACAGCTGTTTCAGCCTTCTGATAGATTTATGTTTTAACTTATAGATCTCTTAAGTCTCTTTAATACCGTAGATGTATACCAACTGTAGGTGGTATTGTTCGAACCCCCGAAACTAGAAGATTGGGTGTGGTACGCTTTGCTCTGTACTGATAATTGTAAGCTTGGACTGTAATCTGGGGTTGAGTTTGTCTTCACGTCACCTGTTAATTGAAACTTGACGGCATAGAAAAATTCCTCACAATTTAAGATTTGGCCTTTCTATAGAAATGACGCAGAAGATGAATACCATTTCATTTTAAAATGTCCCTCCTTTAACGGTCTCAGCATAGAATATATACAGCCTCATTATCGGGTTAATCCCTCTGTCTATTATAAGTTAATAAATTTACTATCAACGGGTAATGTTAAAGTATTAAGTAATCTGGGCAAGTTTGTATGTACCCAGCATCTTTACTGCGTTCTACTCTGATGGCGTCTAGGTAACTAGTAGTTTGATCCATACTATTTATTTACATTATTGAGTCATACATATACATATATATACAAATATGTGTATGCTATGATGTCATATGTGCATTGCTCTACCCGAGCTGACTTGTATTATTTTTGTATTCTTGTAATTGTATTATGTCGATGAGATGTATACTCTCAAGATTAATAAAGAATTGAATAAAGAATTGAATTGAGTAGTATAATGGCATTGTTCTCATTTCCTTGTTCCTTTTCCAATACTAAATGTAATATTATGTAATTGAGTGGAGTTATTTAAGCAGCAGCTGATCAACGGGAAAATAAATGGTTGAAATAGAAGGACTAGATCTAATCTTACCACTTTTGTCACCAATCAAATCAAGTACCACGCTCAGTGTTTTAGGCCAGGCATTTATTTACCATAAATACTAAACCATGCCCAGGAATCGTACAACATAATGAGTAAGATATTTAGACAATCGACTATTTCTTGTATGAATCAATCTAAGTTTGTAAATTGTCCACAATTAAAAGATAAATCTTTAAACATATGCAATTTGATATTGCAATAAAGCATCCAGCAAAATTAAGCATTGAATTGTCTTGGCCCCGAGCCCGCTGTCTTTTCATCTTCACAATGCTTTTTATCTAGTAAAGTATGGGATTGTTAAATTTCTGTTGTTTTCGAATCTTAAAAAAAACCACAAAAAAACAACAACAACAACAAAAAACATCAATGGCGAATCTTTCCGCTATATATAATGGATTATTAGGAAAATATCAAGCGAGACAGGACATCGTTACGGTAGCGAAATTTCAATGATAATCTCACTGAGCATTGATTTGAAATGTGTACATCATTGTTGATACTTTCATTAAGTTGAATGTTTGTTCAGATTTGATTTTGATTGGTGTCTATTATTAATATACTGATTTAAAAACAAAAACAAACCTAAGTTTAAATCAAGAACCCGTATTCATCATCAATTTACAAATGTGCCAATGTGATACATTCATCACATTTTTTTCCGTAGAAAATTTTATTAAAGCTCATCACTTCAGCATCCCTCTGAAAATCCTCCGTTAAAAACATCACCACTACCTAACGAGTGTGAACAGAGACGTTCCGAAGGAATGTAGGTCAAGGCGATTTTTTAAATTTTCAATTTCACCAGTCCTACCTTTTAGCGAGTGGAATAAATGTTGATGCAAGGCTATCGCAACACTTTGTAAAATAAATGGATTGGAATTTTTGCGACATTTATTAAGAATATTGGAAAATTTGAAGGTCATTTGCATGCAGGGTTTAGCCAATATTTTGCAATTCGAATAGCTAGAGTTAACACTGATTTAATGGGTGTTACCGTACGTATCTGAGAGGGTATGCTGGTGGGAAAATGCTATATTACACAACAACTGGCTATTCTGACTCTGATCTGTGTTGGGAAATTATTCTGTTTCATACAGGCTCTTGTTTGATGTTGCAACTTGTTTTGGGTTCTTTCTCTCCTCTCTTGATAAACAGCTTCTTTCGTCATACTTTTGGCTTAGCTCTTTAGCATTTGTCCATGTCAGTAAGCGAAAGCGTTAAAAGCACACTCAAAGTTTCCTGTTTCAGGCTTAGCAATGGATGGACTAAAAGGATATATGTTGACACGTTCTAGTGAAATGGAATTGGAGAGATTTCAATGAAACAGCACTGTAAAATATCAAAAAGTTAAAACAAGCTATCTGAAACACTTCTTAACCGTTGAATCTGGTCTTAAAATATTCAAGGACAGAAGGAAAAACAGAAAGAAATTTTAAATGAAAAGCGTTTTCATCCTATAGTTTTCCATACCGAAATGTTACAAAACCCATGTCCTTGACCAAAATGTCAGACACCACCTTAGAATTAATCATGGCTCGTTTCTCCCTTCTGCTTTGCGTTCTTGGAACAAAAGCGAATAGAGAATAGTGACATGTAAATCTAATTTTAACTCTTAATCGATAAAGCGAAGCAAATAATCGCCGTGAAATAGAAGCTTAATCCAGGTACGGAGAACTTGGGTGGTAAAAACTGAGCTTTGACCATACGACTTTTTACTCATCAACCCGAATCTCTCGAAAACCTGTATTGTTAGTTTATGTCAATGAAACCCTGATATTTAAATAATGTAGAACTTTCCCTGGAATGTGGGATCAGCTTGGACATGCAAACACCGCAGATTGGGAAAGCAGGTAGGTGACTATCAAGCAATGAAAATTAACAATATGGAGATTGATATACTGTGTGTATCATGCCTCATACAGGAGATGTCTATAACTTTTCTCGTCTAATTTTCAAAACAATAAAACCCAGCGAGATTTAATGTCTAAGACTTCCGAGTATTGCGAGTATGGTGTGAAAAACTAAATACACAGTTAAATAATGACTATAGTTCCCTAACTTATGGCCGAACCTTCTGTCGGATATCGAATTGTGAGAATTCTTATCATGATGTTTAATGCCTTGGGTATAGATTCCAGAAAAATGTGACAACATTCTATCGACCGACATGACATTACCTTAGAGTTAGTATTATCGGGAGACAAAGCTCTGTCAAAGTAATAAAGAAATATGCTGCAATAATTTGTTAAAGTCAGCAGTAAGTAGTGGGCTAGCTGTCTGACTTTTGATGAATGGTTTTAAGTGTTTCTTTTTCGTCGTCTTGCCTTCAGTTATATAGTACAAAAATGTAGTTAATTAACAGTCGCATTATAAATTTGAGTCTGTATTGATGTTTTGTAAGAGAGGGGTTTAATAATGTACTGACACCCACCTTATTCACTCGTCAATACGATATAGATATGTTTAAACTATAAGGTCAGAACAATGTAACCTATGGTCTGTTTTGTTTTAACGTCCTAATAACAGCCAGGGTCATTTAATGACGTGCCAAGTTTTGGAGGTGGAGGAAAGCCGGAGTACCTGGAGAAAAACCACCGGCCTACGGTCAGTACCTGGCAACTGCCCCACGTAGGTTTCGAACTCGCAACCCAGAGGTGGAGGGCTAGTGATAAAGTGTCGGGACACCTAAACCACTCGGCCACCGCGGCCCCACAATGTAAACCAGCACGGTTAACATTGGATATCGTTGTACCCGGAAGTGTTTACAACCCAAAGTTCGTGTGACGAAAACATTGCTTGTATTACCATGGGCAGATTTTTGCACTAGCCAAAAAAGCTCCGTGTTAAATACGACAGTGCTAATTAACAATGAAAGTAACTTTATTAAACATAATTCATTTCAATGAAATACATTCAGTTAATTAAGAGTGAATATCCTCACGGTCAATTGTTTGCTTTTGAAGTATAAAATATACATAGAAAACCACAGTACGACACTTAAAATTGTTATCAGCCGTTATAACAAATTCCAGTCAATGTTGCACTGTTGTTGATAGGGGTATAGAGTATGGTGTATTTATACCTGGGGAGATATTCAATTCATATAGATACATAGATCTTATTAAATGATAAGAAAAAACATCAGATACATGGTCACTCATACGTCAGAATTTTCCTATCGATTTGCCCTGACGCTTATATTATTGAACGTTCATATAGCCCCCAAAAAATGAGGGGGGGGGGGGGGGGTAGCTGCATTGACCATTGTGAAATGAATAGTTTATTTCGGTTTGAATTGTAAATCGCTATTTTTTAAAGTTTCATCATTGATCATATAGTCACATGTTAAAGCAATCGAATTTGTCCCCAATGTTTTAGTCGATGACATTAAGTTTTGATTGAATTCATATTTTTTTTATTTTTTTTACGTAAAGCAACAATGGCCTAATTTCTGTTTCTAATGAATAAATCTGTGACATGAATGATAAAACCTGGATTATGATGGAGTTAATGAAAGCTTGTTGATTGTATCCACGCTATTTGATGGAACACTGTGCTCGCCAGTGTAGCACTGCAGTGCAGTGCTTGTTTGATTCGTAACACTGTAAATATGGCTGTATTATAGGGTGATCGCTGACAATATTCCCCCAACATCAGAAGCACAGCGATCTAATACCTCTTTACTCGCAAAGAATTTTTTAACTTTTCCTCAGTACCCACAATAAAATCTAAAAAAAAAAAAAAGGTTTTATTATATTTATATTAATTACGTATGATGTACTCGTCATGTTTCTATGCTATTTCCGGACATGTACGTCCAAAATCCAAGGGTTTTATATCTAGATATCTACAAGTAATATGTTACTATGGAAATTTCAGCGTCATTTGGATTATTTTGGTTTTGATGACCTCAGGCAAGTACTGACTGCTTTTGTAGAAACTCTGCTCTTTTTCAGACAAATACTGGCTGCGTTTGTAAGAATTCAACATATACTTTAAAGGATGCCGCTGAAATATAAACACAGTCATTACGGTAATAATTTGATATAACTTGAGTTCGGGCCCAGATTCAACCATTTGATTAAACGTCTTTAAATACCATTTCATATGTTTTTATGGACCTTGTATCAGTTTTCGAATCACAGAAAATGCGTGCGTATTCCATAGCCGCGCTAATGAACTTGCTACTTAGCTTTCAATTTGTTGTCGTACCGGGGTCATAGAACATAACCGATACATACGTTTATATATGTATATATATATATATGTGTGTGTGTGTGTGTGTGTGTGTACCAGGACATACGGTCACGTATGGCCGATAACACGTCCAATAAGGGTAGGTCATACCGTTACTTATCATATTTGAGTTGATAATGGGTAATTAGGTGTTCATTAAGGTCGCCGTAACGAGATAGGGTGGAGCGGCGTAATCTGCGACAAATGTCTCAAAGCATTGTTATCTTGAATAATTACGACTGTGATCATTTTTTTCAATAATGTCCAACGCTGAAGATTTTATCAATCACAGTTAGTTTGTTTGGTCAGTTGAATAACATACATACTAGTAGAAACAGCATGTATTCCTAAATTTACAAAATAAATACAATTTGTGTTTCCCGTGTCAAGATGACAGCTTACGGTCGAATGTTAAACTTGACCTTTGGTGTCGCTTGATATCAATTTTAATCAACTCTCTGTCGAACTGTTGTTAGACTTTTGTCCGCTCTCTTGCTGCGGAACGTCAATTACACTGAATCAAATATGGCGCCTGAACGTGATGGACACGAGCGGTTATATTTCCATGTCAAAGTTCTATACTCGTTGTTGGGAGTTTTAACTCTTCTGGTGTCAGTTGGAATGTTCCTGATTCAGAGAGAATCTAATGTTGAAATCGTCAAGGACGCCATTCAGTCATACTGGGACGGTGTGGAGTCAGATTTTGACAAAGACTTTAAAATGTTGCAAGAGTCTAGTTTGAATGAGAGCGACAATGAAACACCTTTAAAACGTAAGCGTCGTCTCGCGTCTGACGGAAGGACGCCTTGAGGAGCGCCGGAGACTGTCGTCACTGCTACAGGTATTTGACAAAAATGCTTATTATCTTATAATTAATTTTCTTTTGTTTGTACGCAGAATGCGGGTTTCTGATTGGTTGAGATTTTTTGTTCCATACCACTATGAAAAACATTCCGAGAATGGCGCGAAAAATGTGACGTCACAATACGACTATTGACGTTGCGTATTGACTTGAGAATCCCATTTAAACCAGTAAAATTGTACATAAGACATGTTTTAAATTAGAAAATTATTTTCAAAAAATAATTATAAGCGTTGATATCAATTATTTTTTAGTTTCATAGGGATATGAAAAAAAGATGTTTGCAAACTTCTGTACGGGGATTCATACAGTTTGCATACCCCGATGAAACTAAAAAAAATTGACATCACTGCTTAAATATCAACATGTACTCTTGCAAAATTTCTATGCGTCAACTCTAAAAAATATGCTACTAGTAAAGAAGATGAGCGTCTTGGAATGACTGTTACGTAATAATTATTATGTTCTCACGTGATTTCTAAATGTACCTGAATGTGATCATCGTAAGTACGAATTCCTGTTTTCAGTTCTAATTAAACCACGAATACAAATTTTACATGTTTAACGTAATTTCCATAATGGCTAAATACACTTACAATTGTAAATCGATTGTCAGAGAACCGCAGGGTTGGCAGTAACCTGACAAACTATCCGATGGTATATTCTGTCTGGTACATGTACTAATGCTTCGAACTCTGAGGCTTGGAGCAATACTCATCTTAAGTTAAATTAGATATACTGCTTGTGTCCCATTTTATGAAGAATCTTTTATTTTGTGTAATTTTTATTGTTATTACGAAAATATAAGCAAATTGGAAAAATAAGATGCATGTTGATGTTGCTACACGAGCAGCGAGCTCGATTTGCAAGACTGACAGGTACACCATGTCCAAGCTCCATATCGGTGTTTCTAAACTGTGAATACTGGGGTCTCTATTCTGAAGTTTGGCGTGGTATGACAGACTTTCGTTTATTCAAACAATTATATCTTTCTTTTCAGTCCTCTCGATTTCATAGCGTGCACAGTATTGAACGATCGTCATTGACAAAGACAGTCGGCGGTATTTTTAAATATAGAATATAAACTTATTTATTTCACTACAATTGCGAAACAAGTTATATAAACTTATATTAATCATGCTTCTTTGTTTACTGTGGGAGAAAAGCAGAGTACGTTTTTGTTTGCTTATAATGTATCAGGAGTATTTATGTCACAAAATAGTAAAGACGCTCTTTCATTTGCTCGTGATCGATATACATGTAAATTCAACGAAAACCTCTCCCAGTATTATATTGTAATGTTAGTGGATTGGCAGCCAGGGTCATTAAAGGACGCGCCAGGTTTTTGAGGTGGAGGAAAGCCAGAGTATCCGGAGAAAAACCACCGGCGCACGTAGGTTTCGAACTCGCAACCCAGAGGTGGAGGGCTAGTGATAAAGTGTCGTTACCCCCTTTTTTTGGGGTCGTTACACTTTAGCCACTCAGCCACCGCGGCCCCTGTAAAGTAAGTGGAGTTCATAAAACTATTGGACAAATGGAATAAGCCTGTAGCTTTTGTACTTTACTGATCACTTATCAAAGTCAGAGAAAAATCTCTAAAAATATCGGAGAATGTCATAAATGTTGGTCCATTCAAATGTTCGGAACATGATAGACATAAAATACGTCATGGTTTTCTGAGAAAATGACAGGAATAAGCATTTCTGTATACAAGTATCAATCACTTCGCTACTTAGCCTGTCCTGTTTTATTGTGTAGATCGATGGTATTTTAAACCCGGTGAAGCATTGAATACGACCATTACATTCTATTAGATCTCATCTCTAATTGCGTTTTGGTGTATTCCGTTCATAAATATTCCCGTCGGTCACCTGATCGCCTAACATGCAAGTGGAAAATCTAATACCTAGGTCATGTGTTGAAATAATTCAACTTTATATTATAATTAATGCCGACAAATGCTGTCTGGTAGGGACTGATAGTCAAAACAGGCGCTGTCTCCTTTGCGTATATTTCCAGACAAACAGGGCGACACCAGCTATATGACGAGCATTACTTATCATGATGTCTCTAATGTGATTAAAGCTTCTTTCGTGTGGTGTCCTGAGCAGTTTTACCATTTTGACCAGGTTGTTGGACTGTCTTAAGCGGTTTTATATATCCCTACTAATACAATAATCTATCTTAACTTCGATATTTGATTCACTCCGTCTGAACACCAACCTACCGACTAAAGCATCACAGATCCTTGATTAAACCAATTAAATCATATTTTGAATCGCAGATGTTATAAACTAACTTTAACCAACCTCTCTGCCCAGCAGTTATAAACTGCAAACCCCTCCAACAACTTACCATCCCACACTGTGTGGTATGTTCGTTTAGTTTGACACCATGCAAACCGAAGCTTTAGTTGGCATTTTACACGGCAGTCAGATTTGTTAAATTCCTAGGTTTGGAACTCTTCTGGGTTTACATTCTGTGACAACGCTAGCACTTATATCAGGCTGTATTGTTATGTCGTCTGGCCGCTAAAATCCGGCCGCTCTCTTGGTTGGGTTATGCAGTTCTCACGGGAATAGTGACGTAGCTGTACGAGAGCATCGCACGCGACATTGGACACGCATCGTCGACCGTGACACACGTCTAGTTGGTATATCCTGCGCAAGGACACTCGGTTCTCGTCATATTCGCCCATACCAGAAGTATTGCCCTCGATCCATGACATGTGATACAGTTTTATATGTCAAAGCTGAACTAAATCAATCTGTAATTGGTAGATTAAAACAAATCACAACACATTTAAAGGAAACAACACTTGCCGATAACCTGAACTGATCAGTAGAAAGTTGATCAGAATCAGATAGACGCTTGTAAAACTGGGTCAGTACAAGTCTTTACGAGATGTTCGCATGGAAGTCGATATTGAAACCACAGGTAACCCAAGGGTGACATAATTTTAACTCTGCGCATTAATTAAAAAACACGAGATATCCAGCGTAAAGTTTATT
Organism: Pecten maximus; assembly: GCF_902652985.1. NCBI lineage: Eukaryota > Metazoa > Mollusca > Bivalvia > Pectinida > Pectinidae > Pecten > Pecten maximus. Next base: position 4,474,168 of record NC_047023.1, on the reverse strand, counting down.
GTGTATTGGGGGGGGGGGGGTATACGACTAGAAGTTATCGCTACACCTGATGGACAAGATGCCCAAAGTTCACATTTGAATACATTTTTTATTTATTTTTTATGAGGACCATACGAAGATTTGTTAACACCAAAAAGACAATAATAACCGAAGCTTTTATACAACTTGTACAGACCTGTATGGATCGATACACCCTTCAGGAATTATACACACACACTTTGCACTTTGTACTTTACAAGTAACAAAAAAAAAAGAACTTTTCCTGCAGTCCACCAACAGTGTCGGTAATTATGTATAATGTATATCATGGGGTTTATTTTTAACCATCAATAAATTCTACGAAACAAGTTATTGTTTTTTTCTTTGGATAAGCTGTATGATAGTGTAAAATGATATGCAGATCCGCTGTGCTATCAGTACATCTTAAGGGGGTAAACACCTGCCCGGTAGTTGTACATTCGCGTGACGTATTGAATCAGAAATTCACTACCTCCGTCGCCTATCTCACTTAGTACGGCTAAATAGGCGTCCATCATGTCGGGCACGCATACCACAGTTTTATGTTGAAAGAAAATCTATGTTTTGATAAAAGTTTAACGTTGTTCGTGGTTATATAGACATCTGAAAGTACAGGAAACCTTTAAGGGCCTATCTTTATACGGTAGCGTAAGCCCGATTCGCACTCTGTATGTACCACGAAAACGAATAACATGTCGCAAACCAAAGTTTGTATAATTATGATTAATTAAAGGGATATTCTGCGCATGTCAGGATTTCGTCAGATTATTTTGATAAAAATAGTAATGAAGTTCATACTTATGTTCCTATGGAAATCGTTCGCCTTTATGAGAAAAAAAAAGTATTGTTAATTTTATTTATTTTACAACAACTGCAAAACTTGCGTTATCAACAATATTGGTCACACTCGTTGACCCGGATGGAAGGGCGCGATTGGTTTTAATTAGAATAATCCCTTTGTCAGTTGCTAGAATAATCCGACTAGATTGTGTGTCCTATAAATCCATTGCGTGACGTCGTTCTATACTTCTGTGTCCAAGGCCGCTACCATTTGATCCCTAGTGTCCCATTCAGTCTGTACTGCCGACATAAGACCTTTAAGAATGTTGACCGACTCTTTGAATAGACACCATGGCTGTTTGAACTTTGTTATGGAGTGGTCAAGACTTCGGACACCCGTTTCATATGAACTTTGTTACGGAGTGGTCAAGTCATGTCCGCGGACACCTGTTCCACATGAACTTTGGTGTTCATTGGGTCCGGTCACCAATGGACATACGTAGTTGTAATGTGAACGTTGGTGATGAGTGGCCCAATATTACTATTAAGCATGCTGGTTCCTTACATTGGGTCCCGTGCGTAATAACGAATGTCTGTGTCTTCCACATAAAGGACGGTGCATCTACATAAACGACGGTGCAGACAAAAGCATTTTCCACCGTCGTCATTGCTGTTGGGAAGACTTTGAAGCATAGTCTTAAAATCTTAACGAGAAAGTACCGCAGACAACGATTTATGAAAAATGTCTGAGTTGGTACTGACAATACAGTTTCTCGTTCCTTTAGTAGTTCAGTTCAAAGAAAGTTAGTCATTTTGTTTAAACGTTGATATGTTTTTCCTCCTGTTAAGTTTGTTAGTCTGATCTAGCCAATCAGGACACGCAGTAAGGTGGTTGTTAGTCTGATCTAGCCAATCAGGACACTAGTAAGGCGATTGTTTATTAGTCTAAACTAGCCAATCAGGTCACGAAGTAAGGTGATTGTTCCCCTGTTCAGTTTGTTAATCTGATCTAGCCAATCAGGACACGTAGTAGGGCGATTGTTTATGGAAGCTTTTGGCCTCGATTGAATGTGCCAAAACAGATTAATGCTATACAGAAAGCTTTGATATCATAGACATTTCACAAGAAACGTGTGTTGTTTGCTTCTTTTGGTGATATACTTGAAATTATAAAAGAGGAGGTGGGGGGGGGGGGGGGGGGGGGGGGGGGGGGGGGGGGGGGGGGGCAGAATAGGGAAAATAGACCCGGTTTGTTTTTCTCTATGCATGCCTGAAGTTACGACTATTTTTGATAGGACCTCCAGGTATAGAGATAATTTTTCGTTACAGGTTAGCGATCAACGGGAAACTTAAGAATAAGGTATGATCATGTTACAAGTAGGACAACACTAACAGTGGCCTCCTTCATTGCCTTCTATCTTAAAAATATTGTCAAATATTTCGTTTCCTTTAAAACACTCAAATCTTTGTCTTTTCCTGCACCTTCTTGTTATGATTTGTTATCTCCCTTTGGTAAACATTCTTCCTTGTGCGGCCCTGACTCTACATTAAACCACAAACATAAACAAAAAGTAAACAGAAGGACAATGATTACATCAGTGTATGATTTGTTCATCATTTTCCGTCAGCCATTGTTAAGTGATGATCTCGCTCTTCATTTTAAGACGGTGAGGATCTACCACACATGGTTAGAGATGAATTCCACAAAAACAAGTTTCGAAACAGAAGCTCATTTAAAACCAGTAAAATTCTCCTCCATGCATCTAGTACCTGCGATTATGGTGACAATTTGTACGATTTATGAGTTAAATAATTATTTTTGGGAACGAACGAAAGAGTCCCAAGGGACGGATTATCACAGAGGGGTACAGCCTTAAATAATAAAAGTATGCTGGATGACATTTTAGTTATAACCTATGTAATGTCTCCCTGTGACGATAAAACCAAGAAGGAAGTGTATTAAATATCATCATTACGATTGTCATGGTAACTACAATGTTAATTACAAAATTACCAAACTCCATTGTCACGTTGTGTGTTGAATGGTTAGTAGTGTTGTATATTTATGTAGAGCATGTGTACGATGTTTTAGTCTACTTAGCGTCCTGTCCAAGTAACGACAACATGAAAAAGATATTTTGAAATATCTGAAAAATGCATTTGCCCAACGAAGATTAAAATTGTTGTGTATTGGGTTTTCTTACAGAACATTATATTCCTCGCATTACGTATGAGTAATATCATTCCTTTACCAAGTTTTGAATAAATTATAGCCCCCCCCCCCCCCCCCCCCCCCCCCAAAAAAACAACAAACAAACAAACAAACAAAACAAAACAAAAACAAAAAACAAAACAAAAAATAACAAATAATAGAACATATAAACAAACAAGAAAATTACAAAAAGAAAATGTTATGCTTGTTAACCTGAAATTTAGTTTTATCTCCGTGGTTGAAGAACAACCAGGCAATCGGGGTTGGGGTTACTGCTGCAGTTCTGATAAAGTATCATGAAGAATATTTCGCATTATCTATTTTATCTCCTTTTAATCCAATCCCCTCCCATATTTGTAATGATGTAACCCAGACCTCCAGATCGCGTCCACTGCTGTGGTACACACTGACACAGCCACTGAAACCATTTTCACAGATCTATAATAGCTGTATTAAACTTAAAACATTGACTTGTCGAAGCTGCGTTTGTGTCCAATACTACCTCACACCACGTGTTCCCCATTTCGCTGAAATGGCCTCACAGAATTCTCACGGACACATTTGGTTGAGGTTTGTGTATATTTTAAGGTGTTTATGCGTCTTAATCAGTAATCACGTCTATAAATTGTACACTCTACTCCTAGCTGACATGAACTCCATCACTTCACACAATGTAGGCCAATCGTAATTCTGTTATGCTTTTTCTACGAAAGCTGTACTGTTTATTCTCATTTGGAATGAAATATCACCAATTTAGTGTACCCATAATTGACCAATTACTGTCTCGGGAATCCTATAGAGAGTTCTAGACTTAATCTATGAAATTGGACCATTTCATCTTGTTGAGAGCTTGTGTAGAATAGTCCAGGACATTTCCGAACCCCCTACTGAACTTCCGGTTTGAGTCCAATCCGGTATTTCCGGTAAGCAATATACTTCACAACTGACGATGCAGAACTATTGGATAGCATGGCGGTGCGTTAATCATATCATCAATATCTGTGTGGAATGTCGCACAGACCCCGTGACTTTACGACACCAATCCCATTTACGGTCAATTTACAGATCGCCCAAGGTCGCCTTCCCTTACATGATCGGACCGACTGTAACAATAAGAATATGAATGGGTCGTGCTCTCACAATACGAACTGATCCAACTAAATACACGTATACATAGATTGTAACCTTTGTAAGCCAGGGACAAATTACACTTGTACAACACGATGATTGAATTGTACTTGATTTTGGTGTCTAGTCGCGCGCTGATCGGAACCAGACACAAATTAAAAAGCCTATAGTTTGTAAAAACAATCATCGTAATGATTTCTGATTGATGATTTGAAGTATCTTAATGAAATTGCTTTCCTTAATATAAACTTTATGTGAAAGAAATGACAGAAATACAGCCAATGGAGTCAAAACTTAAGCTTACAAAAGGCGATTGTTCTTTGACAAAATATTCTTAATAGAGTAGACAACTTTCGGAATATGATTTTAAAAACTAAATTTAAAATATTTGCACGTTTCTAAGACAAGAACTTTATTTATGCGGTCAGTTGAGATAGAGACATAGAAGGTATGTTTAACTGATTTTTATTTAGCTATTGTTTTATGTCGACCAGGTAAGAGTAAACATAATGTGTATATGTATGGCAAGTTGATATAATTTAAACGTTGTTTTTTTCTGAATGTTTTCCTGGTATAAATTGTATTTCACATATCGGAGTTGACATTTAGCATTACGAGAGAAAAGCGAATGAGTATATGTTAGTTAATAGTTTACCAGACGCCCACTCCCATTTTGTATTTGCGAACAAAGCATTGCTTTACTACGATATTTCTATCGGCTAATATATTGTACACTATTAAGTAGAGTCGCATAATATGTTACAAGTCGAGACCTGTCACTCTACTAAAACAATATGACAGAAATAGCACAGTAAATTTCCAATAACACTTGCTTACGTCCTGTTTCGACCATTTGACCTTTTTCTTTCACACTAGTCCAAACCGCTCTGATCGCTTAAAGGCAAGCACGCCAGGTGCCTCGGATAATTGAATTTTACCTATATTAGAATTACTGTCCTATTGGATATTATCATATGGATCTATCCGATGGCGTGAGGTAGATACGGACAGGGATACTTAGCGCGCGTGGAGGGTGAGGTCCCAAGGGAAGAAATACAATGTGGTCCACAAACGACGGCCATATGTAATATTCCGATAAGTGCACGCGCATAATTGAGATACGGTGACGAGATTAGCCCGTGACTTGGTTGTCACATAGGAAACTAAAAGCATATCGGATTCTCAATTATCTTGATAGCGATTTAGCTTCATGTGATATTAACTGACCTTTACATAATCAGATGGTATACACAGAAAGAGCTTGTAGTACGTGAATCGTTAACGCTCTTCTTTCTTCCAAGAAATCCTCACATAATCGATTTTGACCTACGGGCGAGGCTATCTGTACGTTCCGTCGGTCAGTCCGTCATAAATAGAATATCTGTATACCGAGCCGGTTATATAATTAGATATATGAGAGAACACCAATAATGTTAATGCTATTTGCGAGTGTTACTTGTAGATATATCTAGCATAAAGATCCGGTGTCATGGGAAAGAAGTAGAGATCGTCTTTTTAACCGACTTACCTATCGCCAGTGACACCGAAGAAGACTCAGGATCCGGAAATAAATGAGCGGCTTGTTTTGCTTTATACTTTTTTATCCGTATATATAAGATATGTGATCTTCAATTAGTTTTCATTTCATTTTTTATAATTAATTTTTCTTTTATTTCATGGTAAATACTAAAATGTGATTGGTCGAAAAATTCTTTTCATTCTTCTATGAAAGAAATTCCGAGAATGGCGCGAAAAATGTGACGTCACAATACGACAATTGACGTTGCGTATTGATTTGAGAAAAATAATCCCATTTAAAACCAGTAAAATTGTACATGAAACATGTTTTAAATTAGAAAATCATTTTCAAAAATTAATTATAAGCGTTGATGTCATTTTTTAAAAATGACATCAATGCTTAAATGAACAAAATCATACGAGAGCAACCATTTGTTGCGCCATTTTCAATTCATGACGTACCGTTTTACTGACTATTTTTTTAAAATGCTTTTATTAGCCCTTGAGTCCATGTACAGCCAAAAACCCCAATGAACTGATCAACAGTAACACGTGGTCGCTTATGTATCTTTAACACAATAATTTACCCCATTAAGCATATGTCATATATTCCCGATATTTCGAATCTCTGTCACATAGTCCCGATATTTCGAACCTAGATCACACATTCCCGATATTTCGAATCATTGTCACATATTTCCGATATTTCGAATCTCTGTCAAATATTCCCGATGTGTCGAACCTAGGTTACATATTCCCGATATCTGGAATCTCTGTCAAATATTCTCGATATTTCAAATCTAAGTCACATATTTCCGATATTTCGAACCCAGGTCACATATTTCCGACATTTCGAACCTAGGTCACATATTCCCGGTACTTCGAGCCGGTTGTCCCGATATCAGACGTCGTGACAGGTTATGACACATTTCTCGTAGTTGCGTCATACTGTCTTCGTTCAAGTCACGTGTTATGACGTCGGTATCTGGCGACTTCCTTGGGATACTTCGCGATTAAACAAAAACGCACTACGGTATCCATGATTGTGTATGGCATTGTTACGAACTTTAAACGATATAGAGAGACCGGTACCTCTACAACATTACACGACTTAATCTAAATTACTGCGATGATTAAGAATATGATGAATACAGTACAGATTGTATCCATTTGTAACTACTGTATCCAGTACCGTTGTATTCAGTATCATTGTATCCTGTATCATTGTATTCTGTAATATTGTATTCAGTACCATTGTATTCTGTAATATTGTATTCAGTGCCATTGTATTCTGTATAATTGTATTCTGTATCATTGTATTCTGTATCATTTTATTTTGTACCATAGTACAATCAGTCATATGATCGGTATGGATTTGTTAAGGGAAATTCCATATACGTTGTTCTAAGTTTTTATGCATACACACATAATTTAATTAACATATCTAAGTACCCACTTAACAAAATCTTAAATCAAATCACGATTGAATTTTTGTTTTTATTAATTTATCAAGATGGTACAGTTTCACATCCGTGTATTTTATGACAAGCCGATATTGATAATATTATGTCATCCTAGTAATTGTTACGTGACTTTTTGCCCACTTCCCGGAAGAGCTAGACGTGCTGTTCCGATAAGGATGGACAGGGGACCAATTTGATATGAAATACGAACCCTGAAATTGATGACCTAAGCTTAAAACAAATCAATGTACACGCTGAGTCTAATTTAACTTGTGGAGTTTGTCGACAGGATAAATTGATTTACATTCAGTAATTAATATTATGACAAAAATAAATCTCCACAGTCTTTAATTTTAATCAATGAGACGAAACATAAAAACGTTGCTTATAGAAATTCCGGCTGATGAAGGCGGTGGTATGCCAAGTCCCTGTGTAATGGGGAGTAATAGACAAGGCGGTGGTATTCCAAGTCCCTGTGTAAAGGGGAGTAATAGACAAGGCGGTGGTATGCCAAGTCCCTGTGTAAAGGGGAGTAATAGACAATGCGGTGGTATGCCAAGTCCCTGTGTTAAGGGGAGTAATAGACAAGGCGGTGGTATGCCAAGTCCCTGTGTTAAGGGGAGTAATAGACAAGGCGGTGGTATGCCAAGTCCCTGTGTAAAGGGGAGTAATAAACAAGGCGGTGGTATGCCAAGTCCCTGTGTAAAGAGGAGTAATAGACAAGGCGGTGGTATGCCAAGTCCCTATGTAAAGGGGAGTAATAGACAAGGCGGTGGTAAGCCAAGTCCTTGTGTAAAGGGGAGTAATAGACAAGGCGGTGGTATGTCAAGTCCCTGTGTAAAGGGGAGTAATAGACAAGGCGGTGGTGTGCCAATTCCCTGTGTAAAGGGGAGTAATAGACAAGGCGGTGGTGTGCCAAGTCCCTGTGTAAAGGGGAGTAATAGACAAGGCGGTGGTATGCCAATTCCCTGTGTAAAGGGGAGTAATAGACAAGGCGGTGGTGTGCCAAGTTCCTGTGTAAATGGGAGTAATAGACAAGGCGGTGGTATGCCAAGTCCCTGTGTAAAGGGGAGTAATAGACAAGGCGGTGGTGTGCCAAGTTCCTGTGTAAAGGGGAGTAATAGACAAGGCGGTGGTGTGCCAAGTTCCTGTGTAAAGGGGAGTAATAGACAAGGCGGTGGTATGCCAAGTCCCTGTGTAAAGGGGAGTAATAGACAAGTCGATCATGACTCGATGACGTGTTATCAGACCAACCCCATAATGAGGCTGTATGATATATCTCCGTGTTATTATGCCCGAGAGATGGCGCTCACATATTAAACTGCAAGTGACGTGGTTTTTGTGAAACATGTGACGCCCCCTGGAGTAAACCAGCAGTTTTGGATTGTAATACGGGTTTGCCAGTCCGTTTACATCCCTACTTTATTGGTCCGTGAGGGAGTAGGTGACGGGGATAACATCAACACGACGCGCGTGCTCTTACTGATTAGCATATACACGTATTTGGCCACGTGACGCAGAGAAGGCACACGAGAGGCCATTAAAAGTGTCGCCATATTTAAATGAGACTCCTGGACAAGGTAGCTAGACATTTCATCAGTTACACCACAGGCGTCTGAAGTTCTGACAGTAAACTGAGATATAATACCATAGAAAAAATAAGAGTATCTACTATAAAAAAAAGAACAGGTATGCAACGCCTCCGATGTCAACAATCACTTAAATCTCTGCAAACGGGAAAAATATACGATTTACAATATAATTATTGGTATACACAGATGCCGCTAACATTATTTAACACTCGACAAGCATAAACCATTACTCACTGCGTTTAATAAGTTCTATTTCAGCTAAAAACTTTCTGAGATGGTCTGTCACGTCAACCATGTCGTGAAAAAGGCGGACATTGTTATGCAGGTCCGCAGTGAATATCGAGGTAATACTTTTTAATTCATGATATTGACAATAAAAAAAGAACTCTAGAAACACATGGATTCTTTCAATTTATATTTATATTCTGTGTCGTTGAAACATTTTTAATACTTCTGGTGTAACATGTTTCTCTGTTTTTAAAACGTTTGAAAATAAAGGGCAGGTAACTCTTATTTTTTCATGAATTAAAAAGTATTACCTCGATATTCACTGCGGACCTGCATAACAATGTCCGCCATTTTCACGACATGGTTGACGTGACAGACCATCTCAGAAAGTTTTTAGCTGAAATAGAACTTATTAAACGCAGTGAGTAATGGTTTATGCTTGTCGAGTGTTAAATAATGTTAGCGGCATCTGTGTATACCAATAATTATATTGTAAATCGTATATTTTTCCCGTTTGCAGAGATTTAAGTGATTGTTGACATCGGAGGCGTTGCATACCTGTTCTTTTTTTATAGTAGATGATACTCTTATTTTTTCTATGGTATTATATCTCAGTTTACTGTCAGAACTTCAGACGCCTGTGGTTACACACTCTCATGACGTACCACGTGGTACGTAGCACACCACTTGGTCACATGACATAATTATACCATCTTATATGAGGTGTCTCAGAAGATTGCACCAAATTGTACATTATAGAAACACCAAACCTTCAAGTGGTGAAAAAATCAGTGGCGCTCAATATGGCGTCTTCTGCTTCAAAAGAACGTTCTTTTTATATATAAAAAAAAAATGATTAATTACGGTCCCAAGCAGATGATATGAACTAGAAAACGTTCCCACAAAAAGTAAACCTGCATCTCTCGAAACCCTGAGTTATATAAAAAAAAAAATCACAATCGGGATTTTTAGTATTGTCTAGATGAGGTTTTCTGAAGAACCGCAGCGAAAACATCACCGTCATACCTATCACGAAGTGCAAACACTTTTTGTACCAGATTCATGTTCAGGGAATCTACTACAAAACGTGTATGTTGCATAAAAACGTGTTATATAGTTGTCACAGCGGAACTGCTGTCTGTCGGTTAAACTATAAGTGCATCTCACCGATGTGTTTAATTTAGAGTTAATACAATTCTATCTCGCTATAAAAAGTTTTATATCTGCACGTTTTCTTACGGTCTAGAAATACTACTCTATCAATGAATCGGTCGTGTTGGTAAAGAGAAACTGCAGTATCCATGTCTTTGTTACGTAATATTAACATGAAAAAAATGAAGTTAAAACAAGAAATATCTTTAAAAAAGATAAACGGCATAGTTTTAATGCTGATGGTTATAATGTAAAACTGATGGTGAAATGAATTAACGAACTAAAGCGTTTTAGCACGAATAACAAAATCATATCACTTTGAATCATTTTGGTGATAATAAAACTGAATTTGAATCAGGAATATGATTTTATTAATGTGTCATTTAAAAAGATAATCTGCTTATTCAGCTTGCATTCAATCTTATCTTTGTTTCTTTTTTAACTGCATATCTGCATTTTGCATTTACCGCTACATTGACCAATCACGTACTTCATCTTGACCAGTAACGCCACCTGTCGCGTCATATCCGGGGCCAAAAGAAAATTATACGGCTATGCCAAAAAAAATGTTAAAACCCCGTGCAAAGTTTATCTAGCGTTTGGTTTTGGTTACGTAAGATGGTGCTGTGAGCTGCAATGTCACAACACAACTTACATACTGTAAGTGATATGTACGCTCAGATCGTTCCGCGGACCCAAATCTTAGCAATTCAATGCCAGGAAAGATACAGAAGTACATTTTAATCGAATACATAGCAATTATTCTGCCCGTGTTCCTAGTTCATATCGATCATAACACTCCGCCCAGGGGACATTACTCCTACTTTAATCACGTTCATTCGGACCATTTTAGTTCTTCTGGAATGTAATCGGGAAGTTTTTGGTGTACATGTACATTATCATCTTTACCTTCCTTAAAATACTGATAAAAAAAGAACGTGATTCTCTGTGCCACACTGTACTGCAGGCACTTCTTATTGACAAACTGTCGTTTAGGTACAGATATATCCATTGCTATTTCTCACATCGGTAGTACAAAGAATTTAATTTAGCTATATATCTAACTTGACAATTTCCAAGTGGATGTTATGTACTTTCAAAATCTTGAAGGCAGTTCTACAGTAGCATATATCGTTGTGTGTATCAATGAGTAAGAGGTTTAGATTTCTTTTTAAAGTACAGTGTCAAGATTTGCTTTAACGGAAAGTGTGGCAATGCAACATATCTGCGGGGTAATGACAATTAAAGGGAGGTAACTGTGAAGGAACGCGACGTGTGGTATTGATTTCTGCCCCCGTACACGTCTATATTTATCAGACTGAGAGTCTGTAAGAGAAACGTAGTCAGATAGAACATGATACATGACTCCGAGTCCGTACTCGTCCTAGAGACGGTTCTTAGATTGCACAACATACACATGCTGCACATTATAAGAAATCACAGTATAAAATATAAGATACATAGTATAAAATATAAGATACACGGTATAAAATATAAGATACATAGTATAAAATATAAGATACAACGTATAAAATATAAGATACAACGTATAAAATATAAGATACACAGTATAAAATATAAGCTACACGGTATAAAATATAAGATACACGGTATAAAATATAAGATACACAGTATAAAATATAAGATACACGGTATAAAATATAAGATACACGGTATAAAATATAAGATACATAGTATAAAATATAAGATACACAGTATAAAATATAAGATACATAGTATAAAATATAAGATACACGGTATAAAATATAAGATACACAGTATAAAATATAAGATAAAGAGTGATATTTTAATTCACCGTTCACTGATAACTAAATATTATCACATGCAGACAATGTTTACTTTTGTGATTAAACAATAACTTGCCATCCATTGTAACGATTTTATTGTCAGATTTGAAGTGCACCTTTTTAGACATTTTTCTTATCGAGAAAATATCGAATGAAGTCAGAAATAGCCTCTGTGTAAAAATCAACATACCTAGTTGAGAAGTCTTGTACAGGAAGGTGTTGTAAAAAAGCGATATATACGAGAGAAAAAACGCGTGAACTTTATTTCAGATCAGATGACGGTTTTGTGTACATGTGTTATATCATTTTTATGTCGTGTACGCTAGTGTCCTAGGGTGAATTGCGTGTCTCCGTCGTGTGGCAGACAGACTTGTCACTACATTTCATTAACATACACTTGTCAGAGACCTCGCGATGCTAGCGACAAGAGATAACATCAAACTTGTCCGAGCTTTGCCCAACAGTGCTGCCTTTCGTTTCCAGTTTATCGACGAAGAGCCTAGCGGAGAGTAAGGGAAAATACCACTGGCAATAAAGTAAAGATAGGTACCTTGCATATTTCAAATTACATTTTTAGAAAATAAAGGAAATTGAGAAACATGTACACAAGTTCATGTTATCACCAAATCAGAAACACTGGATGTATCCGACAGTTCATCATAGGAAATGTACGGTGGCTGATTTGTGCCATTTCATCCTTTCGTCTTTTCGCCCCTAAAAGATGAAAATCAAATATCTTAATTTTCGACGAAATATAAGGTTTATTAATTTTCGTCTTTTCGGGTCGAAAAGTCGAAAAGACGAGAAATAAAGTCGTTAATGTGTGTGCATTTATTTCGCCTTTTCGCGTATGATGTTTCGTCTTTACGGGGCAAAAAGACCAAATTTAAGCTTTATTAATTTTGGTCTTTTCGGGGCGAAAAGACGAAATCTAAAAACCTTAATTTTTGTATTTCCGGGGCGAAAAGACGAAAGGATGAAATGGCACAAATCAGCCACCGTAGAAATGTATACAATCGGTATATTACTTTTACTCCTCGTTAAGACAATAGTAATGCATTGATCTTTGGTGTAGCTGATAATAGTATACAATTGGCACTGTTTCTATATCAATAACCTATAAGTATGAGCAAGTATGTTTACTTCACCAAATAACCCGAGTGTATAGAATGTGACCCAGTTCACCGCGTATGAATACATGTAAACATTGGTGGACTTCTTTTCGCAAACCGTGTGTCATTGTTTTATACACAAATAACATAATTCATTTTAATATCAATTTCAAAATATTTATTCCATAAAATACTTGTCAACTGTGAAATTAATGTAATAAGTAAAATGTCGCGATTCAATGTGAATAAAACTTGTTTCTTCTGTTGTCACGAAGAAAGTGGGCGGAGTTTAACTCCATTTTGCCATTGGCTGTTTTGCATTTATACGAGGTAAATATAATTTTGAACATGCAATACATGTCATACAAGGTAGGTGTGTTTGGCATTAATGTTGAAAGTAAATTCTGTAAGTAAAAGTATTTACTTAATTTACCTCGTACGTGTTCCATTGGATTAATGTTCTCGTGATCTAAACAAAATTGAAGGCTACTCCTCAGTAGCCACTGGGTTGCAAGTTCGAAACCTACGTGTGGCAGTTGCCAGGTACTGACCGTAGGCCGGTGGTTTTTCTCCGGGTACTCCGGCTTTCCTCCACCTCCAAAACCTGGCACGTCCTGTCTGTTAATAGGACGTTAAACAAAAAACAAAAAAAACAACAAAAAAACTCAGTAGCCGCGTGCTGTGTATCCAGAACACTAGCACGTGCGATTACCCGTAATCGAAAGAGGGACACATCACACCAGTGCTTAATTCGTTGCATTGGCTATACCTGTACGATACAGGTTACAGTATAAGATTTTGGTGTATATTTGCCAGGCATTAAAAGGAACAGATCATTATTAAGTACAGGAATTTGTCACCATCTATCAGCCGTCATGATCACTTTGATTGGAGACAGAATCCGTGTGAGGCGTTCTCAACTCTCGTACCACACGACTAACAATGTCGAAATGGTAATCGATGTTTCGAAAACGATGCGGCCACTTTGAAGAAAATTTTACCATCAGCTACAAGAAAGCTGAAAGCCATTGTCTAATTAAAAAGGAGATTTAAAGTCACCGTTTACGTCTCTTTTAAGAATATCATGCAGACTTTCTGTATATTAATATATCAAATATCACCTATTTACTCGCGCAAATTGGGTGTAATGTACCGTGCACTAGAATAACTCTTGCCATTAAGATAATGTACTAGATAAAAGTATTGTATTTTATATATAGTATCACATAATTTATTCCGTGTTAATATCATACCTTTTGATGTTCATACAAGTTTGGTGGTCGGGTGGCGCAGTGGTAACACACTTGCCTTTCACCTAGGCGGCCGGGGTTCGACTCGTGAAATATATTTGGTATTACTGAAGACACTGTTAGATATCCTCTATTTATATACATGTACTATGGACTTTTGTCCGTCGTGGTACAGTTTATGATAGCCACACACTACCGTGAAAGCATAAAGCTGTCGTTATTTAACGAACTTAGCGGAACAGTTTAGTTCGGAGACCCGTTTAACACAGCTATCCTATTCTCTTCACTGTATATTAGAGAGTACCTATATTTTATTTTTTAATTCGATATCAGAACAGCCGGTAGAACATAGGAATTTTATTTCATATACATATTCTAACTTTCCGAGAACTACCAAATTGTGCCTTCCGCTTAACAAACTCTATATTTCTATCGTCAAGACACATTATTCAATTTTAAAAATGGAAGTATTAGTTTATGCATTTGAAAATGAGATAATTATCTAGCGTGTTTCCATTTTAAACAACCTAAGGAGATTTACGAGGTTTTACGTCGTAGTAACTGTTAACGTCACACGAATAATGACCTCGACAAGGTTAAATTTTACTGATATGACGATTGATTTTCAAACTGAAGGTTTTAAAGGTATGCACACTACAAACAAGAATGGGGTTTTATTTACTATTGTTTTATTGGTGCATGATCACGTGGTATGTTTTATTTTCTTTACAAAATACGCAGCAGTTGGTGCATTCAACAAAATGTAGATTTTTCTTGTAATGAACGATAGGCATATGGTTATTTTGGTTTGGTTTATTTTGTTTAACGTCCTATTAACAGCTAAGGTCATTTAAGGACGGCCTCCCGTGCGTTCGACATGCATGCGTGTTGTGAGTGCGTATGTGTGTTTTGGGAGACTGCGGTATGTACGTGTTAAGTCTCCTTGTGATAGGCCGGAACTTTTGCCGATTTGTAGTGCTAACTTACTGAAGCATACTGTCGAAGACACCCAGCAGGACACCCCACCCGGTCACATCATACTGACAACGGGCCAACCAGTTGTCCTACTCCAAAAATGCTGAGCGCTCATCAGGAGTAGGAACTACCATTTTTAAAGACTCTGGTATGTCTCGGACAGGGGACAGAACCAAAAGCCTTCCTCACGGGGGCGAACGCTCAACTAAAGGCCAAAAGTGAGGCAGTGTCAAGGGAGACGTAAGGAAGAAGAAAGTTACTAAGAAAGAAGAGAAAAGATAAGATCCCATCACAGCGATATACATGTACAGAAAGAATCATGCGGGAAATCACGTGGTCTGAAAATACGAATTTTCGAATGGGAGTTCGTATCTTCAGACCACGTGATACTCAACAGTGAAGAATGGTTTGGGTGAAAAGGTGAACGGCGTGCCAGGTCCGGGGTCAGTTTCCGGTACTCTGACTGTGGTGTGCCAGGTCCGGGATCAGTTTCCAGTACTCTGACTGGGGTGTGCCAGGTCCGGGGTCAGTTTCCGGTACTCTGACTGTGGTGTGCCAGGTCCGGGGTCAGTTTCCGGTACTCTGACTGTGGTGTGCCAGGTCCGGGGTCAGTTTCCGGTACTCTGACTGTGGTGTGCCAGGTCCGGGGTCAGTTTCCGGTACTCTGACTGTGGTGTGCCAGGTCCGGGGTCAGTTTCCGGTACTCTGACTGTGGTGTGCCAGGTCCAGGGTCAGTTTCCGGTACTCTGACTGTGAAATTCATTTTCTTCCAACAATGGCTTTATTTAAGATTTAATATGTGTAGGTCATTTCAACAGAAGTTTATTTTTCTTTCGTTGTTCCTATTGAAATGAAAAAAAGAAAACTTCATAGTACTGATACAGGAAGTTAAGGCTGGACCTGCGTACAATTTTACCCAAACCTGTCCGGTACATATTCTCGCGAATACTTTTTTTTCGATATGGCTGAATATTTTACTGATTTCATTTGTCTACATTAGAACTCGGCTTTCGAACTGCATTGTGGGATTTGAAAACCTTATATCGGAGCCTCGTTTGCGTGTTTCTTTTGACGATTTAGATATAGGACATGGATTTCCATCCATATTTATGCAATTACTCATTTTTGGAACCCAGTGAAACGTGATATTTACTTAGGGATAAAATAATCTTTAAATGTGAAGTTTTCGTTAGACAATTGTAATGTACTTCCGAGCGGTGGTCATATCGAACGGATAACGTTGGACATCTTCGGAAAACCGGAAGTGTTAAGATGTTACTGAATTGTCATTGAATTCCCCCTGGTTAGGCTTTGGAACATCTCTGAACCATTTGAGAACGTAACAGGAAGTTGACTAAGTGTTGTGTTTTGATTAGTAACAATGGAGTATCACTGTTAGTGTCAAGCGTTACACGGAACCGATTGTTTGCGATGTCGTTCTGACTATGAACGCGAAAAATACGATTTTCTTAATCGGGGGTTTCGTTTGATGGCGTTCTTATTCGTTGTAGATGAATCGCGAATGATACGAAACCAGATGGTACTTTATGTGTGTAAACATCTTACTGAACCAGATGACATTATGTGTGTAAACATCTTACTGAATCAGATGACATTATGTGTGTAAACATCTTACTGAACCAGATGACATCATGTGTTTTTACATATGCAAACATCTCGCTGAACCAGATGGTACTATATTTGTGTAAACATCTCACTGAACCAGATGGTACTATGTGTGTGTAAACATCTCACTGAACCAGATGATACTATGTGTGTGTGAACATCTCACTGATCCAGATGGTACTATGTGTGTAAACATTTTCCTGAACCAGATGGTACTATGTGTATGTTAACATCTTACTGAACTAGTAGTCGCTGATTTAGTTGTTACAAAAACATCAAAGAATTTAAACCCAAACTCTATTAAGCGAGGACAAAACGTAACAAAAATATAGATTTGTAAGGAGACTCCTAAAAAGTAACAGAATAATAAGACCGTGCGTTCCGAGAGAGTAAACGTCTTCTGCTTCATCGACAACACCCACCATACAAATCTGTTTCTAATCCGGGTTAAGTCACAACCTCAAACGAGAGTTAGTGAAGTGAAATTGATACCGTATTATGTATTCCCTATATGAACTATGTCGTGGAGAATACACTATATTTAAGTAAACATTTGAAAAAAAAATATGGTGAAGTAAGCATTTCTCTTGCGCAAGGTGGAAGGATGACGTTCTAATACTCTGTATAGGAACGAGATTGTGTCTGTTGCATCCCACTGCGAGTGGTAAGATGTGATTAAATGTGAACGCCCTTGGAAGGTTGGGGAAGGTTCCTCCTTTATGTTTAGGGGGACCTCAGAACAAAACCTGCTGCAACCCCCTGCCTGTTGATCAAATGATTAAATGTGGTCCAACAGACTGAGGGGTTTATTGTGTATCTTCTATTAAAGGGACATAAAGAGCCTTAAATAGAACTGATATCTTTTGTTTACACTTGGTATGCTAATTTGCTGATTTTTTGTTGTCGTTTCTGCTCTTTTTCTCTCAGCCTTTTCTCCCTCTCAAATCCGTCCTCATATGACACTAGCTGTAGCGAGGACGTTGACCTCCGTAAAAGGCACGAAAGAAGAGGGGAAATTTCCGAGCGTATATATCTAACACACAGCAGAAGGATCGGGAACCATTCCCTAGCACGTGTCTGAGAAACCATACATCCCCATCCACTTCCGTGTGTCGTTGCCATTGACGATGCCAGCTAAACGCTCATCGCCATTACTGTACAAGAAAAATTGCCGAACCACTGCATGGCGCATTTTTATGTTACAGCGAAGTGTCAACATTTAACATCCTTACAACATTACGTGTTTGTTTGGCCATCTGAAATGTACCATAAACAAAATTTTATAAAAAAAAATAACAACAGAAAGTGAGAGTAAATGCACCTATATACATAACCTGTCACGTGTCATGCCATCTTAGCTGTAAACACACCTGCTATGTTGTACCGTTTCACGCGATTTGAACATGAACATAAATTGTATAAGTTCTCTACCGTTGTACGAAGTGTTGATGTATATTTACACTTCCAAGCACGGCATTGCCAGACACACTTTATTGGCCGGCAGTAATCATTTTTGTACGGCGAAATGATGTAAAACGCTCCATAAGTAGTAAATCTCTTGTCACCTCGGATACATACCAAAAACTATGCAACAAATTCCTAGTTACATACCACAGTAGCACTGTAACAGGTAGTTGTGTATTATAAACATTTCTAATACTGAAATCTTTACTTCAATAAAGCTGACCAATCGGGTCCCGAGTATGACGAACGCGTAGAGTGCTGTCAATCTTGTGTACTGTATGACGTCACACCAATCACTGATGATGTTTATCATCTGCCTCGCCAAAGACTCCATAAAAAGAACCGTATATATTCGTTTCACAAATCTCATATAAAAAGGGAAATCGTATTAAAGGGACTATTACCTTAGATTTCAACCTCAGAATTGTAGAATTCGGTCCTTGAATAATAATATATATTCATAAGTAAGCGATGCACGCGACTACACCATCAACTTAATGGGGTTTTTTAACCATATAGTCCCTTTAAAGACATAGAAACGTTTTTTGGACTGCTACACATTTTTAATCATTTTCAACTCTAAATGTGAAACTTGGAGAAAAATGCTTTACGATAACTCAACCTATCTGTACCTTCTTCAAATGGTAACATCGACAAGGAGAGAGCATTACTAACCAAATCGGTAGCACTGCTGTCAATCAAACATATACAAGTTAGGAGGAAAAGTATGGACAGCTCAACTATTCTCTACCGCAACGAGAAGGAGATTTGAAGAGAAAATAGAACTTATTTCAGATCGAACCATTGTGGAACAGGATGTCGTAAATATACTTGTAGCTCTAGAATAGAGGATTACATGTATACAAAGTTTACTTATATTCCCTTTGTCATAAATAAGCACATTAAGTTGTCACTGTCGATAAACAACTACAATATTTACAGGGCTTCCGTTTCCGGTTAAGCTCGTGCAGATTATCTGTGTAGTTCAGATATTTCAGAGCGATGGGAATAAAATCGATGAAATAAGAGAGAGCGTTTGAATAGGAAGGAACACAAGGCAGTCGAGTAAGTTTGATGTTTTGTTACGGATTAACAATAAAAATCGTCTCCAAGTATAAATTCTCATTACCATACATTGGGATATGGGAATATTATTGATACATACGGTTTGTCTATTTCAGCCTCCTTTGTCTGTAATACTCCCTCGAATACACACATATTTGATAAAAAGTATCGTTAAGCTTCATCGCATGGAAACCTAAAACAATTAAGTGTAAATGGTGTTTGTTTGTTTGTTTGTTTGTTTTTGTTTAAAGTGCTTTTAACAACCAGGGTCATTTAAGGACGTGCCAGGTTTTGGAGGTGGAGCAATGCCGGAGAACCCGGGGAAAAACCACCGGCCTACGGTCAGTACCTGGCAACTGCCTCACATAGGTTTCGAACTCGCAACCCTGTGGTGGAGGGCTAGTGATAAAGTGTCGGGACACCTTGACCACTCAGCCGCCGTGGCCCCTGAAAATTCCAGGAATTCACATGTTAATTAGGAAAGAAATGCTCACTATCAGACCATAAAAATTCATTCCATTTTCAAAATTTATGAAGTAAAATTCTGGTGAATTTGACCTTTGACATTGGTGATACTGGGGATTAATGTATCCTTTGGTATTTCCAATCACGCTTTTCACGTGAAAATTGGACGGAATCACACGATAAGCTTAAATATCGTCTTTTTACATCTTCTGTTGGAAATTGTTTTCTACTGTAGAACAGCAGATTTCAAAGTTTGCTGTTATCACTGGAAACTGTGACCTTGAGAGCAAATCAACGTGTACAAGAATGACGTTCTGGACGCGTGCTCTAATGACATTGTACTAAAGTGTAACTTTTATCTCGACACGGAAGCTGATTCGAGCGGAAAAGAATACTAGATTTTACTCCTTATCTCGACAAAGCCGAACGGCATATCGACACCACACCTAATTACTAGTAGACTTAGGACGCGTGCAATTATTGAACGGATGTATGATTAAATAGAATTACGTTTCTAGATATCCATAGAACGGATTTACATAAACTCACCACAGCGAATCTGTATTGCACAGACAAAAGTCATTTTCTAGTTTTGCAGGAAGTTAAAAAATTTAAATTGATATTCTTTGTACAAAATCGATCTTTCGGCTGCTTAAACTATTTTTTATCTTAAACCTTTTATCCCCGGTATTATGTTGACATTCAGAGGAGAATTATTGGTAGTTTGAAGCTTTTAACACAGCTTGTGTATGATATCCTCACAGTGTATAAACAGGCAAGATAAATGGCTACCTAGGAAGGAAAATTGTACACAACAGAACATGACTGCCAGTTTGATTCCTAATTTGAAAACTCGGTGAAGTTTGAAAGCGAGATTTCATGTATGACGTTTAATAGCTCGCTGTTATCTTTCAGAATATCTGCTTCTAATATCCTGTCTCCTGCAAACAAATCACGTATTTTGTACGCAAACAACAACAATTTAATTGAAATAAAACGAAAATACACAGCTAATAAGATCGAGGGCGGTAGCCAATGTGTCCACTTCCTGTTTCCGGTACGAATCAAGGTAACTCATTTCCGGTTTCGTCTGGACTAGACTGGGTCTGCAATTATCGTTTTGGAGTAACACATGCATATTCTTTAACCTGCAGTTTTTATCATTCAGATACATTTTGGATACTCCAGGCAGCAGTTATGGGATCAGTTCAATGCTCTAGAATTATTACAAAACTGAAAATAAATTAAACATCATCAGTCATCTCTGAGTC
The DNA here is from genome assembly GCF_902652985.1 of Pecten maximus. Classification (NCBI taxonomy): domain Eukaryota; kingdom Metazoa; phylum Mollusca; class Bivalvia; order Pectinida; family Pectinidae; genus Pecten; species Pecten maximus. The sequence continues at coordinate 4,453,041 of NC_047023.1, read as the reverse complement.
CACCAATCAACATGGCTGAATGTGACAAACACATAACACCGTTAATGGCATTGGAACAGAAAACAAATCATAAATAATCCGAGTAATTCCGAATGATTTCTTGGAACTTATTTACTTAACCGATTTTTAAATTGAAATACAAAATAAATGAATTGATAGATAAATAATAATTAAATGAAAACAAGAATTCGCATATAAAATAGTTTATGTTATTATTGCTTTGAAACCGGGCGTTCCTAACTAAGACTATAAATGTATGTTATTCCTCTTCGATATAGTTTAGCTGTTACAACTTTAAACGTTCGGATGTGGGGTTTATCTAAGGACTACACAAAGGAAATGTCATTATACATTTTATATACTTTATTTAATGCTGTGACACATGATGATTAAGTTTTAGGCCGCCATTGTGAAGACCAGGGTAAATGTTCGATCAACAGTTATCCTAATCAGTATCCTCACAGGGTGAATATTGCAAATTCGGAAGACATATCTGAACTAAATTGCAATTATTTTTTTTGTAAAATATCATAAAATGTGCAACAATCTGCAAACATGACGTCAGGCTTCCCTTCTAACATTGACAAAATGGTTGGGCTTTTTTTGTTTACGTTGCGATATCTTTTCGTCGATATGTTATTGTTATATCCCGGTAGATGAGTTGATTGCTGGCTACGTATGATCAACTCATCCAAGGCCATTCGTTGTGTGTTGAAAGTATTTACTTGTGCGAGACATATCTGGAGATCTTTATACGATAAGCTCAAGGTCGAGGTCTCGACAACACCGAGCATAAATCGTTCACAAGGGGCGATGAAAAGTCATGCTGAACGACTGTGTATGCGATAATGACAAAGACCAGTTAATTGTAGATGAGACAAGCCGAGTTATCATTATAATGGCGGGATAAAAACTCAGAATATGATGGTACATGTACTAGTTTTCATGTGTCTTATCGCTGATGGTCGAGGCTTACCAGACCGGCTGCATACCAAGGACATTGCAGCCATTTCCGGATTTTCGTTTGTCTCTCGCCATCAAAGCAGGTTAATGGATTTTATGGTAAAGGAATTAGTCGTAGACATGTGTAGCGCTGCCGATCGGAATTCTACGCACTAGAATCATTTAACTGCCTCCTGTACTAACCATCCAACCCTTCCTTCCCTTCCTTCCCTTCCTCACTCCGTCACTCCCTCCTGTACTAACCACCCCATCCTCCCGTCCCTACCTCACTCTCTCACTCCCTCCTGTACTAACACCTTATCCTCCCTTCCCTCCCTCACTCCCTCCTGTACTAACCACCCCATCCTCCCTTCCCTCCCTCACTCCCTCCTGTACTAACCACCCCATCCTCCCTTCCTTCCCTCCCTCCCTTCCCTCCTGTACTAACCACCCCATCCTCCCTTCCCCTCCCTCACTCGCTCCCTCACTCCCTCCTGTACTAACACCTCATCCTCCCTTCCCTCCCTCACTCTCTCTGTCCCTCCTGTACTAACCACCCCATCCTCCCTTCCTTCCCTCCCTCACTCCCTCCTGTACTAACCACCCAATCCTCCCTTCCCTCCCTCACTCCCTCCTGTACTAACCACCCCATCCTCCCCACCCTCCCTCACTCCCTCCTGTACTAACCACCCCATCCTCCCCACCCTCCCCTCACTCCCTCCTGTACTAACCACCCAATCCTCCCTTCCCTCCCTCACTCCCTCCTGTACTAACCACCCCATCCTCCCCACCCTCCTCACTCCCTCCTGTACTAACCACCCCATCCTCCATTCCCTCCCTCACTCCCTCTTGTACTAACCATCCCATCCTCCCTTCCCTTCCTCCCTCCCTCCTGTACTAACCACCCCACCCTCCCTTCCTTCCCTCACTCCCTCCTGTACTAACCATCCCATCCTCTCTTCCCTCCCTCACTCCCTCCTGTACTAACCATCCCATCCTCCCTTCCCTCCTCACTCCCTCCTGTACTAACCACCCCACCCTCCCTTCCCTCCCCTCACACCCTCCTGTACTAACCATCCCATCCTCCCTTCCCTCCCTCACTCCTCCTGTACTAACCACCCCACCGTCCCTTCCCTCCCTCACTCCCTCCTGTACTAACCATCCCATCCTCTCTTCCCTCCCTCACTCCCTCACTCCCTCATGTACTAACCACCCCACCCTCCCTTCCCTCCCTCACTACCACACTACCTCACTCCCTCCTGTACTAACCCCCGCCATCCCTCCCTCCCTCCCTCCCTCACTCCCTCCTGTACTAACCACCCCCCCCTCCCTTGCCTCCCTCACTCCCTCCTGTACTAACCACCCCATTCACCCTTCCCTCCCTCACTCCCTCCTGTACTTACCACCCCATCCTCCCTTCCCTTCCTCCCTCCCTCCTGTACTAACACCCCACCCTCCCTTCCCTTCCCTCACCTCACTCCCTCCCTCCTGTACTAACCACCCCATCCTACCTCCCTCCTCCCTCAACTCCTTCAATCGGCTCCTGTACTAACCACCCCACCCTCCCTTCCCTCCCTCACCTCCCTCCTGTACTAACCACCCCATCCTCCTTCCCTCCCTCACTCCCTCCTGTACTAACCACCCCATCCTCCCTTCCTTCCCTCACTCCCTCCTGTACTAACCACCCCATCCTCCCTCCCTCACTCCCTCACTCCCTCACTCCCTCACTCTCTCCTGTACTAACCACCCCATCCTCCCTTCACTCCCTCACTCCCTCCTGTACTAACCACCCCATCCTCCCTTCCCTCCCTCACTACCTCCTGTACTAACCACCCCATCCTCTCATCCCTCCCTTCCCTCCTCACTCCCTCCTGTACTAACCCACCCCATCCTCCCCACCCTCCCTCACTCCCTCCTGTACTAACCACCCCATCCTCCCTTCCCTCCCTCACTCCCTCCTGTACTAACCACCCCATCCTCCCCACCCTCCCTCACTCCCTCCTGTACTAACCACCCCATCCTCCATTCCCCTCCCTCACTCCCTCTTGTACTAACCATCCCATCCTCCCTTCCCTTCCTCCCTCCCTCCTGTACTAACCACCCCACCCTCCTTCCTTCCCTCACTCCCTCCTGTACTAACCATCCCATCCTCTCTTCCCTCCCTCACTCCCTCCTGTACTAACCATCCCATCCTCCCTTCCCTCCCTCACTCCCTCCTGTACTAACCACCCCACCCTCCCTTCCCTCCCTCACACCCTCCTGTACTAACCATCCCATCCTCCCTTCCCTCCCTCACTCCCTCCTGTACTAACCACCCCCACCGCCCTTCCCTCCCTCACTCCCTCCTGTACTAACCATCCCATCCTCTCTTCCCTCCCTCACTCCCTCACTCCCTCATGTACTAACCACCCCACCCTCCCTTCCCTCCCTCACTACCACACTACCTCACTCCCTCCTGTACTAACCAATAACCCCGCCATCCTCCCTCCCTCACTCCCTCACTCCCTCCTGTACTAACCACCCCACCCTCCCTTGCCTCCCTCACTCCCCTCCTGTACTAACCACCCCATCCTTCCCTTCCCTCCCTCACTCCCTCCTGTACTTACCACCCCCATCCTCCTCCCTTCCCTTCCCTCCCTCCCTCCTGTACTAACACCCCACCCTCCCTTCCCTCCCTCACTCCCTCCTGTACTAACCACCCCATCCTCCTCCTCCCCTCACTCCCTCACTCCCTCCTGTACTAACCACCCCACCCTCCCTTCCCTCCCTCACTCCCTCCTGTACTAACCACCCCATTCTCCCTTCCCTCCCTCACTCCCTCCTGTACTAACCACCCCATCATCCCTTCCTTCCCTCACTACCTCCTGTACTAACCACCCCATCCTCCCTCCCTCACTCCCTCACTCCCTCACTCTCTCCTGTACTAACCACCCCATCCTCCCTTCCCTCCCTCACTCCCTCCTGTACTAACCACCCCATCCTCCCTTCCCTCCCTCACTACCTCCTGTACTAACCACCCCATCCTCTCATCCCTCCCTTCCCTCCCTCACTCCCTCCTGTACTAACCACCCCATCCTCCCTTCCCTCCATCACTCCCTCACTCCCTCCTGTACTAACAACCCCATCCTCCCCTCCCCTCCCTCCCTCACTCCCTCCTGTACTAACCACTCCATCCTGCCTTCCTTCCCTCACTACCTCACTCCCTCCTGTACTAACCACCCCATCCTCCCTCACATCCTCAATCCCTCCTGTACTAACCACCCCACCCTCCCCTTCCTTCCCTCACTACCGACCTCACTCCTCCTTTTCTAGACCACCCGCCATCCCTCCCTCCCTCCCTCACTCACTCCCTCACTCCCTCCTGTACTAACACCTCATCCTCCCTTCCCTCCCTCCTCCCTCACTCCCTCCTGTACTAACCACCCCATCATCCCTGCCCTCACTCACTCCCTCCTGTACTAACCACCCCATCCTCCCTTCCCTCCCTCACTCCCTCCTGTACTAACACCTCATCCTCCCTTCCCTCCCTCACTCCCTCACTCCCTCCTGTACTAACCACCCCTCTCCTCCCTCCCTCACTCCCTCACTCCCTCCTGTACTAACCACCCCACCTCCTTCCTCCTTCCTCCCTCACTCCCTCCTGTACTAACCACCCCATCCTCCCTTCCCTCCCCTCACTCCCTCCTGTACTAACCACCCCATCCTCCCTTCCCTCCCTCACTACCTCACTCCCTCCTGTACTAACCACCCCATCCTCCCTTCCCTCCCTCACTACCCCTCCTGTACTAACCACCCCATCCTCCTTCCCTCCCTCACTACCTCACTCCCTCCTGTACTAACCACCCCATCCTCCCTTCCCTCCCTCACTCCCTCCTGTACTAACCACCCCATCCTCCCCTTCCCTCCCTCACTCCCTCCTGTACTAACCACCCCACCCTCCCTTCCTTCCCTCACTCCCTCCTGTCCTAACCATCCCACTCCTCTCTCCCTCCCTCACTCCCTCCTGTACTAACCACCCATCCTCCCTTCCCTCCCTCACTCCCTCCTGTACTAACCACCCCACCCTCCCTTCCCTCCCTCACACCCTCCTGTACTAACCATCCCATCCTCCCTTCCCTCCCTCACTCCCTCCTGTACTAACCACCCCATCCTTCCCTTCCCTCCCTCACTCCCTCCTGTACTAACCATCCCATCCTCTCTTCCCTCCCTCACTCCCTCACTCCCTCATGTACTAACCACCCCACCCTCCCTTCCCTCCCTCACTACCACACTACCTCACTCCCTCCTGTACTAACCCCGCCATCCTCCCTCCCTCACTCCCTCACTCCCTCCTGTACTAACCACCCCACCCTCCCTTGCCTCCCTCACCTCCCTCCTGTACTAACCACCCCATTCACCCTTCCCTCCCTCACTCCCTCCTGTACTTACCACCCATCCTCCCTTCCCTTCCTCCCTCCCTCCTGTACTAACACCCCACCCTCCCTTCCCTCCCTCACTCCCTCCTGTACTAACCACCCCATCCTCCCTCCCTCACTCCCTCACTCCCTCCTTCTACCTAACCACCCCCACCTCCCTTCCCTCCCTCACCTCCCTCCTGTCCTACCCTACCCTACCACCCCACCCTCCCTTCCCTCCCTCACTCCCTCCTGTACTAACCACCCCATCCATCCCTTCCTTCCCTCACTACCCATCCTGTACTACACCACCCATCCTCCCCTCCCTCACTCCCCTCACTCCCTCACTCCCTCCTGTACTAACCACCCCATCCTCCCTCCCTCACTCCCTCACTCCCATCCTTGTACTCACCACCCACCCCCATCCTCCCTTCCCTCCCTCACTACCTCCTGTACTAATCACCCCATCCTCTCATCCCTCCCTTCCCTCCCTCACTCCCTCCTGTACTAACCACCCCATCCTCCCTCCCTCCCTCACCTCCTCCCTCACCTCCTGTACTAACAACCCCATCCTCCCCTCCCTCCCTCCCTCCACTCCCTCCTGCCTACCCTACCCATCCTGCCTTCCTTCCCTCCGTCCTCCTCCCTCCTGTCAACCCCCTCCCTCCCTCCACCTCATCCCTCCTTACTACCACCCACCCCTCCCCCTCCTCCCTCACATCCTCACCTCCCTCCGTTCTAACCACCCCACCCCCTCCTCCCTTCCCTCCCTCACACCACCTCCTCCCTCCCTCCTGTACTAACCCCCCTCACTCCCTCCCTTCCCTCCCTCACTCCCTCACTCCCTCCTGTACTAACCACCCCATCCTCCCTTCCCTCCCTCCCTCACTCCCCTCCTGTACTAACCACCCCATCCTCCCTTCCCTCCCTCACTCCCTCACTCCCTCCTGTACTAACCACCCCATCCTCCCCTTCCCTCCCTCACTCCCTCCTGTCAACCCTCTCCATCCTCCCCCTCATCCCTCCCTTCCCTCCCTCCCTCACTCCCTCCTGTACTAACCCCCCCATCCTCCCTTCCCTCCCTCACTCACTCACTCCCTCCTGTACTAACCACCCCATCCTCCCTTCCCTCCCTCACTCCCTCCTGTACTAACCACCCCATCCTCCCTTCCCTCCCTCACTACCTCCTGTACTAACCACCCCATCCTCCCTTCCCTCCCTCACTACCTCCTGTACTAACCACCCCATCCTCCCTTCCCTCCCTCCCTACCTCCTGTACTAACCACCCCATCCTCCCTTCCCTCCCTCACTACCTCCTGTACTAACCACCCCATCCTCCCTCCCTCCCTCACTCCCTCCTGTACTAACCACCCCATCCTTCCTTCCCTCCCTCCCTCACTCCCTCCTGTACTAACCACCCCATCCTCCCTCACATCCTCAATCCCTCCTGTACTAACCACCCCATCCTCCCTTCCTTCCCTCCCTACCTCACTCCCTCCTGTTCTAACCACCCCATCCTCCCTTCCCTCCCTCACTCCCTCACTCCCTCCTGTACTAACACCCATCCTCCCTTCCCTTCCTCACTCCCTCACTCCCTCCTGTACTAACCACCTCATCATCCCTTCCCTCCCTCACCCCCTCCTTCCGTCACTCCCCTCTCCCGAACTTATCCTTTCTCTTCCCTCTTTATACTTCCAACAGTTTCTTTCGTTGCAGATACAATAATTAATTATATGCTCCACTCTTAAATAACTGTGAAAGAATTGATGGTCTAAAACTGGGAATAGCATTTCCCCCCATGAAAGTCTACCGTTGCGTTGAAATGAAATGGGATATTTCTTAATTTCAGTATAAGGTTAATGTTTCATTGTGTATTTAAAAAAGAAATATCCTCCAATACTATGTTTTAAGAAAACATTTTACATTTTCTGTTTCGTTTCTTTACCGTTTCTAATTTTAGTAAGACTCAGTCTTTAAGTCTTCTTACGTCACACATACCAAAGATCACATAACCATTAATTCGAGTATTTAGGACTCCCTTGGCATTTAAAAACGATGTAGTATTTTTTTTAGAATGACAGGATGTGGAGGATATATTTCATTACGTGCGCCGTGAGTCTCGAGGAGGAGAACTTACGTCACTGTATGACGTTTTTATCATTGTCACGATCACTACAGATGCATTAATACTTCACGTGACGTGTGTGCAAGTCTGTTTCTTATGTCCAACCTTTCTGCACTTCTCGGTTGAAATTTAAAGCTCCTGTGTGAGGTGACTACATTGATAACGGACAATCTAAGCGGACGAGGAACGACACCGGTTAACCCCTCTAACCTCAGTTATATAACTGCTAGGGTTAACCCTTCTAACCTCAGTTATATAACTGTTAGGGTTAACCCTTCTAACCTCAGTTATATAACTGTTAGGGTTAACCCTTCTAACCTCAGTTATATAACTGCTAGGGTTAACCCTTCTAACCTCAGTTATATAGCTGTTAGGGTAAGCCCATTCTAACCTCAGTTATATAACTGTTATGGTTAATCCGTTCTAACTTCAGCTGTATAACCGCTAGGGTTAACTCATTTTAGCTTCAGTTATGTAACTACTATGTTTAACCCGTTCTAACCTCAGTTGTATAACCGCTAGGCTTAACCTGTTCTAAATTCAGTTACATAACTGCTAGGATTAGTAAGCTCTAACCTAAGTTATAGAACTGCTACAGGCAAATTCGATGTTTTGCTAATGCAATTTATGTGACCTGTTTCTACACCGACCACCTCGTGAGACGGCCTTAAAGCGTTAGCCAATCAAAACGCATTTAATCGCGAGATGAAAACAAATAGTCCACGTCAGCCAATCAAAACGCATCACTCCATGTGATATAAACTTAATGTTATTCTACAGTTGTAATGACTATTTCAAGCCTATGGAGTTGAATCATAGCCATCTATTGTGGTAGGAGCGTGATTGTATATAGATTGATGTATTTATTTGTAAGTTTCTATATACATTGTATATTCCTTCAAATGACAAAGACGTGAAAGATAATCGTCCTTGTTTTTTGCCAGACTTTGAAATACAATAAATATTTGCATGTAATACTTGGTACAGATATATGTTATACCGTACAAGTATAATGTTTTTGTGTTTTTCGATTGAACTGCTATCATTTTTAATTGACATTCATTTTACTTAAACCTGTTAACCGTTGACTGACTTTCCGGAAGATAACAAGGCTTAATAAAGTTCCTATTTCTGATCATCAGCCTCGCGTATCTGACACTTTTGCCCAAATGAGATATCGGTACACCTCGGGTGTCTTTGCCGTTGTACAATCGGAATGTCCTGACGAGGATACAAATTTAAATTAAGGTTGCAATGAATCAGTCTCTCCTTAAATGCTTTCTGGTCTCATATATTCATCTCTGTAGATACCTCGATGTCCCCAGAATCCATGGAGATCATATACCAAAGTTATCTCTAATGCAACTATATAGTTGTATGTTATAATTACATTGTTGCTCTCGTAAAGTCCCCAATCATCTTTAATGGTGGCAAATAACGATACCCCATTATTCAAATGGAAGCCTTTGAGATGTATACTAAGGCGAATGTTACTTAGGGCAAACAAATACTGATTGAGATTGGTGACGAGTTTGAGAAACGTCTACATACAAAACGTTAACCATATGTCCCGTTTCCATGGATACATGTATATTTCATCGAGATAGATTTCCTCAGACGTAAGGACCGAGATCTGACTTGAGATTGTTATCAAAGACTTCGTAGATGTCTTCTAAAAACATTTATGTCATGTTCTGCAAAATATGCTGGCAAAGTTTGGTAAACTATAGCAGGCAATGCTTTCTATAGAATACTGACGTAAATGTTGCTACACTATTATAGGTTTTTACTCACTTAAGATAATTATGTTATTTCATTAGGGATTAACTTGAATATATTTCTTATGTGATGAAGTTATAACACAAAGTACTTCATTGTTCGTGCTCTCATCATAAACAGCTTCATGGTTTATCAAAGTGCACTCCGTTTATTTATTTTCATTTATTTATTTTTTTTTTTTTTTTTAATTTTTTTTTTATTATTTATCTATTTCTTGTGTGTATGTCTTACACCTCCATATCATAAAGAAATATGTTAATGTTTATACTTCAATCTGTACCCTTCAAACCTTCACTTTATTGATAAGACTCTTTTCTCTTACAAACCATGACGCTGCTCCATAAGCCAATTAAAAACGATGCAATAAACGGCGACGTTATTTTGGACTGTTATGGGCCTATAACACCAATTTCTTTGCCAATGAAAATGCTTGTTACAAATTAAAAGATTAAATTATTTTTCTGTAAAAGTAAAATAAACAAGAATGAACGCGAATGTCCATCCCTTAATATAACAGAGTACTTTAAATGTGTTACTTTAATAGTAAAATTAAAACATAGAAGTAATGCCCCGTCTCCGCCCGTCTCTCAAGATGACGTCACAGCGCGGGAAAACAAATTCATCAATATGGTTTCCCGCGCTGTGATGTCATCGTTTAAATTTCGTTTCGCGAGAGGGACGGAGGGGGAGGGGTAGTGGTAACCCAACTTCCCTACTACTCAGAGTTTCAAAGCTACACGTTCCTTATTCCATCACGTACACTTATACTGATTTTGTTACTTTAGGATATTGAACAAAATCCCACAATAGAACCATAGTGGATCTAGTAGACTTTTAACACACAGCTTCCTCCATTCTCGGTGTAAATGTGACCCAGACTAATTCGTCGACACACGATCACATCCAATGTGTAGGAGATTATTCCCCAGATACTCTGTGATATTGCGTTATACTACTCTCATTAATACTCTTCATTGACAATCGGCAATATCAGTATAAAAAAGACATTTTTATCATTTTAATTTTCATAAAATTTGATGTCATATCTATAATTTGAACAAAGTGATGGTTACATCATTGTTTGTTTGATAAACATCTGTGTTTCTGTAGCTCTCGACTCTCTCCCATTTACAAATGGTTTCACGGCGAGATTTCCTTTGCACTTGGGCGAGCTATCTGGCGAGCAATTATGTCAAAGACAAACAACATTGGTTCACATTGTATCCGATTGATGATATGCATTAAAATGTAAAATACGGAAAAAAAATGATAAATTCGAGAATAACGGCTTTATCCAAGGTCAAACGACTCTATATTATTTCATGTTTCTTTGATAACATTTAACACACAAAATAGTCCATTGTCCTACATTTACGATTGTGCTAGGTTTATCTTCATTTCACTCGAAAAAAATGGCGGGAATCTAATCAACATGAATTGTTATGTGATGAAATACCAAAGAAGATGTAAATAATAAATAACGAATGCATACGATCTAAAATGTATGGTGATTATATCTTTTCTGCTCCAACAAGCAAAGGCTCCCTGTCCGTGATTTAATTACTTAGTCTGTAGTCCAATGACTCATTAATATTGGCCAATCAAAAGCTTCGTTGCATAATTGTTAACCAATAAAATGCATCGTAACATAATTGTTATTTCATAAAACGATGTCTTGTTACATTATTTTCGACTAATGACAAGGATCGTTACATTATTTTCGACCAATGGCAAATATCGTAACACGATTGGTGACTAAAGAAATGCTTGGTTAGTGTCTTTAACCAATGGAAAACGTCGTTACATCGTTGCAGAGCTACTTATGAACCACGGATTATAAAACGGACGAATATGAAGACTTAAAAACAGTAATGGGTTAAAACAAAAATTCCCAGTTCAAGCTGACCGATATGAGTAGTCATCGCTATGTCAAAGCAATGAAAGGAATGATTCAATTTTAAAAAGAACTATTACATTATCAGTGGCAACATAATCACTAGCCCTCCACCTCTGGGTTACGAGTCCGAAACCTACGTGGGACAGTTGTCAGGTACTGACCGTAGGCCGGTGTTTTTTCTCCGGGTAGTCCGGCTTTACTCAACCTCTAAAACCTGGCACGTCCTTAAATGACCCTGGCTTTGTTATAGGACGTTAAACAAAATAAACCAAACTAAGATTTCAAACACACTGCGATTCTTTCACCTAATACAGGCGTTATGAAGACAAGGTATCGGAAGAGATACTTTACACGGATAACCAGCACTTTTCGAAAATGTTCAAGTACAATAAGTACAGATTTCAAAATAAATGTATGCATTGTTTACTAGTTTCTATCCTTACAAATCTATGTTTATTTTATCAATAATATCTCCTTTGTAATATTTCGCGCACGCCGCCAATATTCGAAATATGGTTGTAATAAACTGAGGTTTACACATTAGTGAAATTCACAAAAAGTTATACAAACAAATGTACAACAGTTTAAGTCTTCCTTGCATTAGAACATATTTTCTACTTTATTGATATGATGTTTGTAGCTTCAAGGACTCCAGCAGTTTTTTTTTTTTTTTTTTTTGTTCATTTGAATACAAAACAATGTATATAGCCTTGTATAACTTGCGTATGTAGCAAGTGTTTCAGAATGCTGTTATATTACTTCCGTGTAGCATTCACTTGATAATTCACAAACCGTATTTAATTAGATAAACAATGACATACGATATACTTATCAGCACGTGCTTATAAGGGCGATAACTCAGTTTGTCACTCTAAGGCTTTATCTGTTCTCGTGTGACTAGCTGCTATGATGGCTGACAAATTTGACATCCTCAGAATGAGTCTTGGGATAACTGTTTTAATCATTATTGTTATTTATTAACAGAAGCACCTCCCATCCGGATATTCTTCTTTATTCCTTTTTTTACTTCTTTGGTTTAAACATATTTATTTGCCTTTAAATGGTTCATAATTATAGTGACAAATAGGATTTGGGCACAAGTTCTCAAACTTATCGAGGCCCTCTCCTTCTTTAAGCGCCACCAGTTATTTCTTTGAAATTTTGAGAGAAAAAACAAAGGTTCCATCAATCCTCCATTCAACCTGTTAAAACACTTGTGTGTGCTTACTTTGATGCTTTCAGGAATGATGTGGGGTGTATTGCTTACATAATGCCTTCAGCAACAGATATTAGATCTAATTAAATGCAATTTTGCCAAACTATGAAAGGAGGGTTTAAATGGTCCCGTAAACTTTTAATGGGGGGTTTTAGTGGTTCGCCAAAATCGGAATGAAGATTTTCGTCAAACTAGGAATGGGGGTTGAGTGGTCTGCCGAACTAGGAAGAGGGGTTTTAGTTGTCCGCCAAACTAAGAATGGGGTTTTAGTTGTCCGATAAACTAGGAATGGGGGTTTCAGTTGTCCGACAAACTAGGAATGGGGGTTTCAGTTGTCCGACAAACTAGGAATGGGGGTTTTAGTTGTCCGCCAAACTAGTAATGGGGGGGTTTTGTTGTCCGATAAACTAGGAATGGGGGTTTTGTTGTCCGATAAACTAGGAATGGGGGTTTTGTTGTCCGATAAACTAGGAATGGGGGTTTCAGTTGTCCGACAAACTAGGAATGGGGGTTTCAGTTGTCCGACAAACTAGGAATGGGGGTTTTAGTTGTCCGCCAAACTAGGAATGGGGTTTTTAGTTGTCCGATAAACTAGGAATGGGGGTTTTGTTGTCCGATAAACTAGGAATGGGGGTTTTAGTCGTCCGATAAACTAGGAATGGGGGTTTCAGTTGTCCGACAAACTAGGAATGGGGGTTTTAGTTGTCCGCTAAACTAGGAATCGGGGTTTCAGTTGTCCGACAAACTAGGAATCGGGGTTTCAGTTGTCCGACAAACTAGGAATGGGGGTTTCAGTTGTCCGGCAAACTAGGAATCGGGGTTTCAGTTGTCCGACAAACTAGGAATGGGGTTTCAGTTGTCCGACAAACTAGGAATGAGGGTTTCAGTTGCCGCCAAACTAGGAATGGGGGTTTCAGTTGTCCGACAAACTAGGAATGAGGGTTTCAGTTGCCGCCAAACTAGGAATGGGGGTTTAGGGGTCTGCCACACTAGATTAAATACGATTACACCTGTCTAACATGTGAATAGGTTTTGTCTCACTATTTCTAGTTGAAATGAAACATCCCAGTGAAAGGAAATTTCCTTTTGTCTCTCTCTCCATTTTATAAACAACTTATCATGTGAAATCCATGAGCTAAAAGATTCTTTGAAACTCCAGTAGCTATATTTATTAAAAGAAAGACTTCAATATTTGACATTTAATATGGCAGTCTTTCGGTATGACCTCAAATGTTCGTCTATATTTCAACAGTAAAATGTGATAAACCAAATTATAGATTTTCCAAGTCCGCGTCTCATATATAGCTCTTCTCCTTCCTTTTTATATTTGAGTTATAGCGACTGAACGTTTTATTCTCAGTCCGATTTAAGCTATACGTAATATAACACATATATGATGAATTCCACAAGGAGTTGTCTATATATATGGTGGAGGGGCAGTCATTTATTTTACTGGAAATTGAACCTACACGCTATTGAATAGCTATCGCACCTATCAAGGGAGACAGCTATCATCCCGTCTCCTGGAAGCTTGCCCAATAACTAAATAAATCTCGCGATCGTGACCAGCTCTGAATTTATTAAACGTTTGCGACATCCATGCTTCATGCTGTCGGTTGTCATGGCAACATTCACCTTCATCTGTTTCGCGTTATTATAATAACTCATTGTCCTTTTCACAGTGGTCAGCAGGATAAAGCTTTACTCTTTATCGATATATCCATATTATTGAGCTGTAGACATCAGTGAAATCTGCTTTTAATGCTACTGGACACATCTCTATCGCTCCTGCTATGTCTCGTCCCCAGGGGGCGTTACTGGACGTACAACCTCGATCCTGTCGTTATACGACTACAGCTTCAAATATTTAGTGTCCTCGACCCGCGCTTGGGAAATCATGATCTTGGCGAGTAAGACTGTTAACTGGCTGTACAAAGGTTCGTACAAAATGTTCACAACAAAAGTGCCTCAACGGGACGGTTATTGATAATTTGATATTCAAAATATGTTCATGTCCTTGTGTTAGGATCATCCATGTTTTTTTCCTCGGAAGCTCGATCCAAATAAACATTCCTATATACGTACATGTACGACACCTTAATGGTCGCCTTGAATTGTGTATTGTAGCTTTCAGTTTTAACAATGGCCGTCTTTTTTCTGATCTATTACCTATGTTTATTTCATCGGGCCCCTTCATCGACTAGTTGTGTTGGGGATCGCTTAGCTGGGTATTTCGTTATAAACTGCAGAACACATGTTGCGTGAAACTTATTTTTTTTATTCTTCTCAACTAAAAATTTAAACCAACTTCCGGTTATGGACGGACACAAATTACGTCATACAATACACCTAACATATAAAACTGTCAGATTCCGGATACGGGTTTGATGGTAGATGACATATATATGTGAGATACATAACAGGCTAGAATAAGGAAGACAATTTCCGGTTATAACACCAGCTGTTTAAACGTTCAATCCAAACCAATATGGATCTCCCGTAATATATGGCTGAACACTGGAAATGAGCTTAGATTTTCGGCATTCTTTTAACCCCGGATATGACGCGATAGGCGGCGTTACTGGTCAAGATGAAGTATGTGATTGGTCAATGTAGCGGTAAATGCAAGATGCATATATATGCAGTTAAAAACGAAACAAAGTTAAGATTGAATGCAAGCTGAATAAATGGATGAATCTTTTCAAATGACACATTAACAAAATTATATTCCTGATTCAAAAATGATTCAAACTGATATAATTTTGTTATCCGTGCTAAAACGCATTAGATCGTTAATTTAAATCACTAGCAGTTTTACATTATAACCACCTGCATTAAAACTATGCCGTTTATCTTTTTTAAAGATATTTCTTGTTACTTTAGCTGTTGTGAGAAAAATGAAGTTGTCCCTATATATGTAGGTAAGACGAACTCCGACACCAATGTACTTTGCTGATGAGCTTTTCTTTTTTCTGATGGGAAGGATTTGAAATCGCACTTATTTGATACTCGAGAACAAATTGAGATTTTCCCCTATGATGAAATCGATGGATTTTGGCCGGGGGGCATTGTTTCTATCTAAACTTAGTAGTGAAGATACTTCTTGTTGACATGTATTTCAATTCACATTTCGTTTAATAGCTCTTAAGAAAAAATCTCCCCCGAAACAAGGCTTGGATATGGCCAATTTTGTTTAGTGCTGAAATGTCCTGGTCGGTTTGGTGGTTTGGCCGTAGGAGATGATTATAATGCATTTTGTAATGAAACGTTACATCTGATCTAGATGTCAGGCGTGAGCACGGGTTTCGGATATTTATTACCAAATTCGCCAGTACATTTGTTACATGGTGTTTAATTACCTTGCCAAGTGAGTGAATTCTTTTAATTATCTTCGCCGAAAGCCCCGCAATGACATTAATTGTGTGAGATAGCTTCAGCTACCTTCAAAACAATATCTGGACTATGTTATCAATATTGCCCGAGATGATTAAAACGATTGAAAATGATTTGCGCATGGCAGAATATAAAAAAATAAATGACACGATTTCATCAATAGAAAGTAGTAATTTTCATTTTACATTGTCATTATAAATACTTGTAAAGATATTTAAAAAAAAAAATCAATATTAGTACCTGCAATATTGAGTGGGTGTTCTAATCACTAATTATGAATCAAATCAACGCTTTTGTGCCAAATCAAGCTATACTTAATAATGATATGTTCGAATTCAATTTAAGATAACTAGTTTTCTTGAATATATTTTCTCCGCCCACAATTCTCCTAAACCATTGTCGGCCTTCGCTGTCTATCAGCATGGTTACGATCTAATTACCACTAGCCGTACATCTAGACAGATCGGCCTTGACATCCGGGTATTTTACCTTATCTATGGCGTCAAATTCAGACCTACTTGCGGCTGAAGTTGATATGTCTATCACTTCCGCCAGATTGAACGGATTACAACAGGCACGGGTTTGGTCACGTGACCTAGACCGTTTCATTAACTGATAGACAAAATGACGCATTATTGCTTATCGAGATATGTAATGACTTGATTAGTGATGACGTGTTTATCGAGATATGTAATGACTTACAGAATGATGACGTGTTTATCGAGATATGTAATGACTTAATTAATGATGACGTGTTTATCGAGATATGTAATGACTTAATTAATGATGACGTGTTTATCGAGTTATGTAATGACTTAATTAATGATGACGTGTTATCGAGATATTTAATGACTTAATTAATGATGACGTGTTTATCGAGATATGTAATGACTTAATTAATGATGACGTGTTTATCGAGATATTTGATGACTTAATTAATGATGACGTGTTTATCGAGATATGTAATGACTTAATTAATGATGACGTGTATATCGAGATATGTAATGACTTAATTAATGATGACGTGTTTATCGAGATATGTAATGACTTAATTAATGATGACGTGTTTATCGAGATATGTAATGACTTACAGAATGATGACGTGTTTATCGAGATATGTAATGACTTACAGAATGATGACGTGTTTATCGAGATATGTAATGACTTAATTAATGATGACGTGTTTATCGAGATATGTAATGACTTAATTAATGATGACGTGTTTATCGAGATATGTAATGACTTACAGAATGATGACGTGTTTATCGAGATATGTAATGACTTAATTAATGATGACGAGTATATCGAGATATGTAATGACTTAATTAATGATGACGTGTTTATCGAGATATTTGATGACTTAATTAATGATGACGTGTTTATCGAGATATGTAATGACTTAATTAATGATGACGTGTTTATCGAGATATGTAATGACTTAATTAATGATGACGTGTATATCGAGATATGTAATGACTTAAATAATGATGACGTGTTTATCGAGATATGTAATGACTTAATTAATGATGACGTGTTTATCGAGATATGTAATGACTTAATTAATGATGAAGTGTTTATCGACATATTTAATGAATTAATTAATGATGACGTGTTTATCGAGATATGTAATAACTTAATTAATAATGACGTGTTTAAACGCTTCTGTAGTTTACAGAATATTTCTATAAAATAATTTCTATCTCGGTGACACCAGCTTACACATACCAAGTGCACTTTAATCACATGGCAGAATCCCCTGAGAGAGCATTTATATATAAGTATTGGCGGCAGTCAAATCTTGGACACCTACACTATGTAGATGGTTTGTGACAACGAACTCCATGTCAGGCCGGTAAATATAGATGGAATTTGTAACAAATAATTGTGTTTCATTTTTTCATTTTTTTTTTCAAAGATTAACTTCCTCCAACCAACCGTTGATCTATTTTGTTAGTCGAGATTTGTTTGATTTTGTCTGATTTGCGTGATCGTTTGAATACTGATGTAGGGTTTGTTTTGATTTGTTTTCAAACAAGGCACACATCCGCCGATGCTGACTCAAATTATTGTGGTAGAAACAAGTCACATGACTCATGGTTGTTGAACATGGTATTTACTTCACTATCGTTTTTTTTTTAATAATATTAAAGACACAAGTTTTACAATCACTAAAGCTCGAAAGACGCAAGCTTTACAATCACTAAATCTTAAAAGACGCAAGCTTTACAATCACTAAATCTTAAAAGACACAATCTTTACAATCACTAAATCTTAAAAGACACAATCTTTACAATCACTAAAGCTTAAAAGACACAAGTTTAACAATCACTAAATCTTAAAAGACACAATCTTTACAATCACTAAAGCTTAAAAGACACAATCTTTACAATCACTAAATCTTAAAAGACACAATCTTTACAATCACTAAAGCTTAAAAGACACAAGTTTAACAATCACTAAAGCTTAAAAGACGCAAGCTTTACAATCACTAAATCTTAAAAGACACAAGTTTAACAATCACTAAAGCTTAAAAGACACAAGTTTAACAATCACTAAAGCTTAAAAGATGCAAGCTTTACAATCACTAAATCTTAAAAGACGCAAGCTTTACAATCACTAAATCTTAAAAGACACAAGTTTAACGGAACGTAATGATAGTATGAGCTAATTCGCGATTTTTGCCGGCTATTGTAGCGATTTGGGGGTGGAAAAAATGACACATACAATTTTGATAGGGTTTTGAACCATTGTAAAACTCGGCTCGATCTAGGTCTGGCTGTATCTGGTATCCCTGTGGAAATTCGTATTTATGAGATATTTTGGGTCAAACATGCCAAAATCGTCACATTGACCGGTAGCTTCTGTTTAACCGTCCTTAAAAATCAGCGATTCAATCCAAAAATTTGAAACTCCAAACATAACAAGAAGAGATAGTTCTGAAGAAAAGCGTATCTTTAGTTTTTCTATATCTTTCATAGAACGGCCACAATAGGGTTTTGAAAAAGGGTCGTATTTTATCGAGAGGTGGCGGATGTTACGTCACCAGTCACCTAAATATCCAATCAGTAGGCCCGGATGCATTCACCTTCCTATTAAATCTTCTGCCCAAACGGGAAAAACCCACAATCTATTTTTGATTTTGTTCTTTGGTCCCTAGAAGCCCTGATTTTGACATCATAATGATATGCATGACATTTGTTTTTATCTTTGATCCTATATGTAATTATTTATCGATTAGAATACCGCGAGTACATCTGTTACTAAGATGATCTTAGGGTTGATTGTTTGGTTGTTTTATCACCATGTGTATATATTGCAATCAGGATCGTTTTGAGGCTGGGTCTCCTTATAGTAGTGGGTGACTACCTCACTGAACAACAACACACGAGAGACCCTAACGTATGCTTGCATAGATGCCAATTGATGTCTCATAATCAATTAATGTGTCATATTCCAGAAAACTGAAGAATTATGAAAATTATTACAGTGGTAACCCCCAAACCTTCAATTTCCTCGCGCCAGTATTAATATTTAAACGTATTTGAGAGTTTTAAATGTCGCGCGAATAAATTAAGTGCAGGTGAGAAAATTAAGTGAAAGTGAGGAAATTAAGAGCAAGTGAAGGTATTTATGCTAAAGGAAAGGAAATAAAGGTTTTTGGGGTTACCAGTGTTATAAGATAACCAATAATCAATTTAGTGTCCCACTTAAAAAAATGACACAAATATTCTTCAAGGTCATGGGGTTTGCAACTGATCTTTTATTTTCCGATCGGTCAGCCAAGATGGCCGCCGCAGACTTATTTGCCTCTGCCTGGTGAAAATTTAGATATTCTTTGATTTCGATTACCATTGGTATATGGTATATATTGGTATTAGGGGACTGCAAATTCCATTGCATGGGTATCATTGCCAAGGCTTCCGATTGGTCGAAGTTTAGACAATGGATTTGGATGCAAAATGGTACATTTTTGTAAATCATTGAATGATTTTGATGTAAACCAGGACTCGTGCATGGAACCTCTGAACTCAAGACGGACATTTCTGTATCACCCTCAGCATTTATTTTTTTCTGTCTTTCGTGCTCATCCAGAGTTATCTTCCCTAACTACACTTCATTCTTTCTGTGACACTCCTTTAGGTGTCACCCCACTAGTAATTTCTATCTCGGTGACACCAGCTTACACATACCAAGTGCACTTTAATCACATGGCAGAATCCCCTGAGAGAGCATTTATATATAAGTTTTGGCGACAGTCAAATCTTGGACACCTAGATGGTTTGTGACAATGAACTCCATGTCAGGCCAGTAAATATAGATGGAATTTGTAACAAATAATTGTGTTTCATTTTTTCATTTCTTTTTTTTGTCAAAGATTAACTTCCTCCAACCAACCGTTGACCTATTTTGTTAGTCGTTATTTGTTTGATTTTGTCTGATTTGCGTGATCGTTTGAATACTGATGTAGGGTTTGTTTTGATTTGTTTTCAAACAAGGCACACATCCGCCGATGCTGACTCAAATTATTGTGGTAGAAACAAGTCACTTGACTCATGGTCGTTGAACATGGTATTTACTTCACTATCGTTTTTTTTTTAATAATATTAAAGACACAAGCTTAACAATCACTAAAGTTTGAAAGACAATAGCTTAACAAACACTAAAGCTTGAAAGACAATAGCTTAACAAACACTAAAGCTTGAAAGACGCAAGCTTTACAATCACTAAATCTTAAAAGACGCAAGCTTTACAATCACTAAATCTTAAAAGACGCAAGCTTTACAATCACTAAATCTTAAAAGACGCAAGCTTAACAATCACTAAATCTTAAAAGACACAAGCTTTACAAGAACTAAATCTTAAAAGACGCAAGCTTAACAATCACTAAATCTTAAAAGACACAAGCTTTACAAGAACTAAATCTTAAAAGACGCAAGCTTTACAATCACTAAATCTTAAAAGACGCAAGCTTTACAATCACTAAATCTTAAAAGACGCAAGCTTTACAATCACTAAATCTTAAAAGACGCAAGCTTTACAATCACTAAATCTTAAAAGACGCAAGCTTTACAATCACTAAATCTTAAAAGACGCAAGCTTTACAATCACTAAATCTTAAAAGACGCAAGCTTTACAATCACTAAATCTTAAAAGACGCAAGCTTTACAATCACTAAATCTTAAAAGACGCAAGCTTTACAATCACTAAATCTTTAAAGACGCAAGCTTTACAATCACTAAATCTTAAAAGACGCAAGCTTAACAATCACTAAATCTTAAAAGACGCAAGCTTTACAATCACTAAATCTTAAAAGACGCAAGCTTAACAATCACTAAATCTTAAAAGACGCAAGCTTTACAATCACTAAATCTTTAAAGACGCAAGCTTTACAATCACTAAATCTTAAAAGACGCAAGCTTTACAATCACTAAATCTTAAAAGACGCAAGCTTAACAATCACTAAATCTTAAAAGACGCAAGCTTTACAATCACTAAATCTTAAAAGACGCAAGCTTTACAATCACTAAATCTTAAAAGACACATGCAAGCTTTACAATCACTAAAGCTTAAAAGACGCCAGCTTTACAATCACTAAAGCTAACAGGAGTGAAATGAACACCATATCCAACATCGACATTTTTACGTATTCAACAAAGTAAATATAATTTTGACACACAGAACAAATTTATTCCCGACGAGTGCAGAATTTTATGCATTAGATTGATGTGTTTTCAAAACGGCTCTGAATTACATGCAATGTATTTAGTGACTTGGATACTGCTTAGGAATTGCCATGCTTACACAATGGTAATGATTGCGTAAGTATTCCCCTTTGTAACACCTGGTTATATTTGTTTTCTTCCATTCTCTATTTGACTGTTGTTATTGTTGTGTTAATACCCGTCCGCAAACAACCAGCAATAAAATGTCAATATTGACCAGTATTTATATAATAAAACATATATGAATTGTAAACGGATGAAACTAATTGTTCCTTCAATAAATACTGTTCTGTCTTGGGACATTGAATAACAATTGAACAGTATGTCTATCCGAAATTGATTTTGGACATCGAAACCAGATGGGACCTCAAATTTGAACAGACACTAATATGCCTTATAATAGTTCAGGTAATCGTATCTATTCTTTCATCAAATATTCTAAAAGCATTTTCAGGCGAGAGGGGGGACATCAGCCATTAATATTTTACTGTAGTGGCGTTCAATCAATAATGATATCTGGAGGAAACATGACGTAATTTGTTTATATTGTGACAGGAATTCAACTCTGTAATTTGTTGAGAGAAACATTCGTTCGTATTCCTCGAAACTTTCAATTAATACAGACATACACATCTAAGAATCCCATATATTATTTTTCGAACAAGAAAATTGGGGCCGCCGTAGCCGAGTGGTTAGGGTGTCCCGACACTTTATCACTAGCCCTCCACCTCTGGGTTGCGAGTTCGAAACCTACGTGGGGCAGTTGCCAGGTACTGACTGTAGGCCGGTGGTTTTTCTCCGGGTACTCCGGCTTTCCTCCACCTCCAAAACCTGGCACGTCCTTAAATGACCCTGGCTGTTAATAGGACGTTAAACAAAACAAACCAAATGTTCGAACATTCTGTACGCTAACCAGATGAATTATCGGGTTTTAAAATAAAACAGGAATGCCGATATATCAAATTAACCATAACTCATGCTACACAATGACTAGCCATTTAGTATATATACATGTTTCATAATTACTGGATGTGAAGAAACCTGCCTCAATTATATATGTATAAATTGCATCTAAAACTATTGTAATATACCGCAGTAAGATACTTATAAAAACGTGTGTGATTGTTTTTGTACTTTTTTATATGTATGCTACTGTTTTTCCTCTATTTTGTTTTGTTGTTTATTTGTTGTTGTTGGGTTTTTTGTTGTTGTTGTTTTGTTGCTTTTTTTGTTGCTTTTTTTTCAAATTAATAACACAGTATTATATGAACGTCATTACCTTGATCTGGGTCACAGAAACAGGTTCTTCACAAAGAACAATATCCATCACCGGGTTAGCTTTTTTTTTAATGATTTATTGGTTTCTCCATGCACACATCCATCTTAATCTGAGGCCGACAAGCCTCTCTATAAATCATAAAAGAAAATATATCTCCACATGGACTTTGGTATATCATCCTTACATCCATTTTATATCTTCATGAAGCCATTAATGTATTGTTCTAGACTAAAAGGACGTCCTTTTGCTCCCTGTACATGTCAGGCTAGCATTTTCCTTATGTATCGAAGCTAAATATTTTAATTTCTTTTGATGATTAGGGGTTTAAATTGATTATTCGTTGGTGTGAACTCTCGGCCGATCACGCCATCTATCATGGGGCTTTTGCTCCTGAATATTACTGGAAAAACTGACATGACCAATTCACCTTTCTCGCTGAACGTCTAACCGAATACCAGTGCGTACCTTTGGGCGACATTCAACAGCGCTGTAACATTTTACAGTCTGTGACATAGTGATGTCAATATAACTTTACCCGTTGTGTAAGCCGACATATAGATCATGGTACCAAGTCCTTGTGTGAACTTACCATTACCTGGTGTTTACAACAGCCTTTCTGAAACCTTTCCATACTCAATGTTTTCAGGAATCTTTTCGTATCCAGTGAGTATTCTGTATCTTTTGCGAATCTAGCAAACATAACATTAACGTAGACTGCTGGTAGAGGTCTGAAATTTTCCTATTATTCATGATCCACCAGAACCAACTCTACCATAAGATTTTCTAGGACAATTATCATAATCTTGAAGCACCATTTTATGAATTCATAGCCCCCCAGAAAATAATGTTCCCATGAATTTCTCGTTAAGCTGGTAGCAGTGGTATTCTTCAAAGTCATAAACCAATATTTGTTGGAATAGAATTATTTCCGTTTTATGTCGCAAATCATTTATAATCACCTCTGCACGCGTGTGATATAAAAGTCGGTCACTGGTGAGTTAGTGATGCTCACTCTCTAGTGTTAGGAGGTAAGATCTGTGCGTCGCCCACGCTGGGATTCCCACTATGTTTCCCCACTTTTCAAAATATGATTGATATCTTTTCTTTATCAGGGGACCGGTAATGTTAAGTCACGTGTACGAATTTTAACAAATATCGATAGCTTATCAGAATTATATTTTACAAAGTGTGGACAAAAGACACGTTAGATGTTTGTACCCTTTCAAAAAGTCGACAGTTAGGTACGGTGGAGCCAAAATGTGTTAAATTGCATCATATAGCTATTTCGTCATTTTAGGATTCGTCAGTTATACTAAACGCTTTAAGTGTTGATCATAGAAAGCGACCAAAACTTTGAATACGCGAAAGAAATTTCAAAATCTGGATGTGAATATGCAAAATTCCCATAATTTAATAAAGTTCATAATTTTCAATACTGTAATTACAAAGAACGGTAAGCTGAATCAAAACGTGATACCCAGATAATGGTAGATATCGGGACTGGAATTTCCACCTGCAGTTTCTAGTTGTACCACCTGTAATCTCAAATATTTGAACAAAACTCACTCAAGGCATTAGCACCTTTCAAAATAACTTGAAAGTTAGATGTTCTAGAGTCAAAATTACTAAAACTGCATCATACAGCAGTTTCTTTCTTCTTGGACTCGTCAGTGATGCTAAAGTACTTCGTTTTATTCTCAAGAATACATATCATTGACGACTATTGTCACCTAAACTCTGTTAATATTTCATGATTGCCATTTTATAAAATATCCAGCAAACATAAGAAATAGACAATGCCATACGTATGAGAGTATTGCAGCTATATAAAGAATATTGAATATATATGGCTGACATATTATGTCCGAGAACGTGCTGTGGGTTATTTCCGTGACTTTATAATCAGATGGTAACAATTTACCTCGCCATTTTGTTGATGGTGACAAAGACAATTTCACGTGACTTAATGATTTGATTGAGGGTCGTGTCCAGGAATAAGAGTCATGATTCTGGAGACTTTAATCTAACAAAATCTAATGAAACGTATAATAGAACAGATATTTCAAGAACTATTCTCACTATAATTTATCATAAACATATATCGACTTACATGTACTCTCAGCTTTTATTATTTGTTTGTTTTTAACGATTTCTCAAGTAAATGATACTCATCGGTGAAGATTTGTCATTTTGTTAGGATAAACCAGATATAAATAATTATGTGTATATATAATTACACCACACTTACACAACTTACAGTAATGTGTATATATAACTACACACGACACTTACACAACTTACAGTAATGTGTATATATAACTACACACCACACTTACACAACTTACAGTAATGTGTATATATAACTACACACGACACTTACACAACTTACAGTGATGTGTATATATAACTACACCACACTTACACAACTTACAGTGACGTGTATATATAACTACACACCACACTTACACAACTTACAGTGACGTGTATATATAACTACACCACACTTACACAACTTACAGTGACGTGTATATATAACTACACACGACACTTACACAACTTACAGTGATGTGTATATATAACTACACCACACTTACACAACTTACAGTGACGTGTATATATAACTACACACCACACTTACACAACTTACAGTGACGTGTATATATAACTACACACGACACTTACACAACTTACAGTGATGTGTATATATAACTACACCACACTTACACAACTTACAGTGATGTGTATATATAACTAAACACGACACTTACACAACTTACAGTGACGTGTATATATAACTACACCACACTTACACAACTTACAGTGACGTGTATATATAACTACACACGACACTTACACAACTTACAGTGATGTGTATATATAACTGCACACGACACTTACACAACTTACAGTGATGTGTTTATATAACTACACCACACTTACGCAACTTACAGTGACGTGTATATATAACTACACCACACTTACACAACTTACAGTGATGTGTATATATAACTACACACCACACTTACACAACTTACAGTGACGTGTATATATAACTACACACGACACTTACACAACTTACAGTGATGTGTATATATAACTACACACGACACTTACACAACTTACAGTGACGTGTATATATAACTACACGACACTTACACAACTTACAGTGATGTGTATATATAACTACACACCACACTTACACAACTTACAGTGACGTGTATATATAACTACACCACACTTACACAACTTACAGTGACGTGTATATATAACTACACACGACACTTACACAACTTACAGTGACGTGTATATATAACTACACACGACACTTACACAACTTACAGTGATGTGTATATATAACTACACCACACTTACACAACTTACTGTGACGTGTATATATAACTACACACGACATATATAACTACACACGACACTTACACAACTTACAGTGACGTGTATATATAACTACACCACACTTACACAACTTACAGTGATGTGTATATATAACTACACCACACTTACACAACTTACAGTGATGTGTATATATAACTACACACCACACTTACACAACTTACAGTGACGTGTATATATAACTACACCACACTTACACAACTGACAGTGACGTGTATATGTAACTACACACGCCACTTACACAACTAACAATGATGTGTATATATAATTACACGACACTTACACAACTTACAGTGACGTGTATATATAACTACACCACACTTACACAACTTACAGTAATGTGTATATATAACTACACACGACACTTACACAACTTACAGTGATGTGTATATATAACTACATCACACTTACACAACTTACAGTGACGTGTATATATAACTACACACCACACTTACACAACTTACAGTGATGTGTATATATAACTAGACCACACTTACACAACTTACAGTGATGTGTATATATAACTACACACGACACTTACACAACTTACAGTGACGTGTATATATAACTACACCACACTTACACAACTTACAGTAAGGTGTATATATAACTACACACGACACTTACACAACTTACAGTGATGTGTATATATAACTACACCGACACTTACACAACTTACAGTGACGTGTATATATAACTACACCACACTTACACAACTTACAGTGACTGTGTATATATAACTACACCACACTTACACTACAGCTAAGCTTTGCTTAGAAACTGTGATGATATTTTACTCGATTATATCTGAATTGACCTTTGAGTGTAGTTATGTAATGATTTATGGTTAGATGCTGTCATGTCTACAGTTTTTCCTTCTTGTTTTGCAGAGTGCCGACTTCGTAGAATACTGTACGGCTTTGTATGATCACTGTAATGTCAAGAACAAGGGTGAGTATATATAATACCCTACTGATCATCCTCATGTCAAAGTTTGTCAGGTCGTGGAGTGAAGTGGCCGAGGTGGCTGAGTGATTAAGGTGTCCCGACACTTTATCACTAGCCGAGTGATTAAGGTGTCCCGACACTTTATCACTAGCCGAGTGGTTAAGGTGTCCCGACACTTTATCACTAGCCGAGTTGGTAAGGTGTCCCGACACTATATCACTAGCCCTCCACCTCTTGGTTGCGAGTTCGAAACCTACGTGGAGCAGTTGCCAGGTACTGACCGTAGGCCGGTGGTTTCTCTCCTGGTACTCCGGCTTTCCTCCACCTCTAAACCCGGCATGTCCTTAAATGACCCTGGCTGTTAATAGGACATTAAACAAAAACAAACAAAATCAAATAGTGGAGTGAATATCGTCCTTTCCCTTTATATCAACAGGAATGATTCCTAAAATAGCTTTGCGGATTGTCTTATCGATATTTAGGTACAAATAATTTATTTTTAAAACATCATTGTAGGTTCTTTAGTCTGATCAGATGAATACTGACAGGATAGTCTTAGTCATTGACAAGGAGTGTGTAGAACGAGTTAATTATCACGAAAACCGTTGAAGCCGTAGGCAAATTGTATCTAGTTTGAATTACGATCACATTAAATTGATGAATGTGTACAAACCCCCATTTTAATATATATTAATCAATTAAATTAAATTTACACACGGCAATATTTCAGTGTCTTTTATATGACACGACAGTTAATCTACTGTCTGTTTCTCAATGCTTTCTCTTATTGAACAACTAGAACTACAATGTACCCAAAAGCTTACATCTATATAGATAAACTGTTTCGTTTTGAGGTAAAGACTAAGACAAGAGAAGATAATTACTAATTGATTGAGAGATATTAACTTTCCTTATTAGCGTTCATTGATCCAGTATGTCTTAGAAAATAAAATTCCATTCCACAAAGTCATTTGCAATCTACCGACTCGCAAGGGTGTTGCCTGTTCCTCTTCCAACCTGATACTGCTAAGAATAAATGCGAGAACTTAGTTAATATTAAACAAACTTATACCATAGAATTGTAATTTTCGCGGATAATTTAATTTCGCTATATCTGAAGTCATAGCCACGAAAATAAATTATAAAAAATATAAATTCCCAACTAATATTTTTACATATACAAGTAAATGTATGGAATTGTTGAACTTCAGAGGGCTTACTAGGCGCTGTTGCGCGAGATTTAGAACTCGCTAACTAGTTCCTACTCGGGCAACCACGAAATATTAGGCCCGTAAAATTTAACAATCATACAGTAAATCTAAAGCGGTGTCCATCCTACAGTTGCTTAACTATTGTAAATAACCCGTTTTGTGTTGTAATTAAATCTTTCTTAAAGTTCACTTTTGAAGATTAATCCCATTTGGAAGAACTTTTTCATTCGTTAACGGCTATTAAGATTCTAATCATTGATGGAATGTTAATTAAACTTTTTAAGTTAATTAAATGGATGTTCGAATAACGATCTCCTTTTAATTAAATAATACCATTTCTTATGATGCGAATCAATGCAAATTTTTGCACGTATGCTGTAGTAAAAATATTGAACGGTGCACGTGTGAATAGCTCAATTTATTCATTTTTTAAATACAATATGGTAACATAATACTTCGTTATACAGAAGTCTTTGTAGGAATCGTCAGTGATGATAGCAACCAAAAATCTCAAATAAAACTCTATAAATCTAGAGATCAAAAGTTTGTAATTCTGAACAATTGAGATTTTTATATGAATACAATGAATGAGTATTTGTCGTAGAATAATAGTTTAATTTCTGGCTTTTGAGCGCTATCCTTAATTTCATCTAAGGAATATTTTTCAAAGTTTCATTGAACGGTATGTACAAATCATATTGTCCAGTTAATTGACCGTCTCTAAAACCTGAAAATAAGGACATATAAAAGATATGATGAAAGATGAAAATAGAACATGATACGATGTTCTTGAATAATAAGCCTCTCTTGCTTCATCGACGATAATTTTCATGTAAACCAGAGCATTTTAATGGTTCTCAAAGTGAAAGCCAGGTCAGTGGAAACGCAATCAACAGAAATATCCAAAAACATTAAAGCACGTCTTTACCAGAGCCTGTATCGTCCTAGTTGTACAGAGATGTGTTATTATTCTGCCAGTCGTCCTTCTTAGTCCCATCACTATCACAATTGTCAACATTTTGAAAATTACACATATTAAAATTACAAAAAATTACAATTTTGAAAATTACAAATCTATTTCAGATATGTATTTGGGGACATTACAAACCTATACTATAAAATCAGTTTCTAGATATGTTCGGTAAACTCTTGATTTTTCATTTAAATGTTTACATGGAGCACTATATGTTTTACACACTCGGAACAGCAAGGTTACTGCTGCTGATGAGGAGGTGATACAGATAATTAGATAAATCTTGAGGTGGGAGCTACTTACATTAAATACGAGTTGTGATTTCTCTAACCGCTCAAAGGGGAGGAGAATACTTCCCTTAAATCAGCAGAGCTTAAGAAGTAGTTGCAGTAGTCAGCTACATGGGATTACAAAACAGCGGATCTTGTAGGCCTTAACAATGCTTTTACCACTGCTCACATAGACATATTTTTTGGCTTATTCGATCACATAGATGACATCATAACAAATGTTAATAAATTTATCCTCGATACATGTAAATCCTTTATCTTATGCAAAAATGTAACCGTTCGACAAACCCTGGTTAACAAACGAGGTCAGGAGAGCATTGAGAACTAGGGATAGGTGTTTAAAATCATTTCAGCGTACTAAAAACGAGTGTGAAAAGCTAAGATACCAAGTAGCCCGTAGGGAAGCAAATCGCCTAAAACGAGACGCATTAAAACGATATCAAGAATCCACTATCCATACACTAACGAACAAAAACACTAATACAAAAAAATCTGATCTATCACCAAATAACTTCTAGGGAAAAAAGTCTGATCATCTAATCCCTCCTCTTACTGAAAACAACCAAATTATTAATGACGATAAAAATAAAGCAGAACTATTCAACAAGTATTTCTCCGATCAATGTACAATTAATGACAATGTCGACAAACCAGTTCTACCTACCATAGATGCAAATGTTAATATGCCATCTATCACTGATATTCAAACTAGTCCAGAGGAAGTATGTAAATTATTGCGGTCACTTAACACAAGCAAATCCACTGGGCCTGACGGCATAGGAAATTGTATTCTAAAACATTGTGCAGAATCCCTTTGTCATATATGGGCGTATATATTTAATCTGTCTCTAAGCTTAGGCTGCTTTCCAGGCATATGGAAAACGGCCCAAGTGTGTCCAATACATAAAAAGAATAGCAAAAAAGATGTAAAAAATTACCGTCCTATATCTCTGCTTTCAAATATATCAAAATGTCTCGAAAAAATTGTCTACAAACGCATTTATGAATTTCTTGTCGCAAATAATATCCTTATAAAAGAAAACTCTGGTTTAAAAAAAAACACGACTCTACCGTTAACCAATTACTTAAAATTATTCATAAAATTTATAAAAGCATTAACGATGGAAAAGAAGTCTGTACTGTATTCTTAGATGTTTCGAAAAGCTTTTGATAAGGTATGGCACGAAGGATTAATATACAAACTAGAAAACATTGGTATCAGAGGAAATCTTCTTAAATGGCTTAAAAGTTATCTTACTAACAGAAATCAATTTGTTGTTTTAAATGGCCAATCATCAGAACGCATGTACATCAATGCGGGTGTCACTCAAGGCTCTATACTAGGCCCTCTTTTATTTCTAATATATGTTAATGATATTAACATTGAAATTCTTTCTGACATTAATTTATTTGCAGATGATACATCTCTCTCATCTGAAATTAATAACCGTGGCTCTATCGACAATCTAAATAACGACCTATCTACTCTATCAAGCTGGGCTAAACGATGGTTGATAACTTTTAATGCAGCTAAAACAGAACTAGTTTTATTCTCCAAAAAATGTGTCTTAAACTACCCCGATATTACACTCAATAATGTTCCTATTCAACACTTCAACACGCATAAACACCTTGGCATATCATTATCTGGAGACTTGAGCTGGCATGTGCATATATCTGACATTGTTGCTAGGGCAAATAAAATACTAAACATGTTACAATCATTAGCATACTTAATCCCTCGGGGCGGTTTAGTGAAACTCTATAAATCATTGGTTAGGTCTATTCTAGAATATGGCAGTATACTCTTTGATAATTGCAACCAATACGAATCCGACCTTATTGAAAGTGTCCAGCGAAGGGCAGCTCTAATTTGCACAGGAGGGTATAAAGTTACCAAATATACTAAACTTCTATCTGAACTAGGTTGGGAGTTACTTATTGACAGAAGGAAAAATTCTCGATTAAAAATGATTTTCAAAATCAAACATTATATGGGTCCTTCATATTTGGAATACATCTGTCCACTTCTCTGTCATCGCACACAAAATTACAACTTCAGAAATTCAAACACACTTCTACCTATTACTTCCAGAAAGTCGTTCTATCACCAATCTTTCTTTCCCAGAACTATAAGAGACTGGAACAACCTACCTGAACATATTCGGAACAAACCAACGCTTGAATCTTTTTCACAAGCCCTATCACAACTCTCTACTCCAGTGTCAAATGATTTATATATTTATGGCCATGGGAAAGGAAAAATCAATCATTGTAGACTAAGAATGGGTCTTAGCGCCCTGAACAAACAAAGATTCTTATACCGATTAACATCCAATAAATATTGTGACGACTGTACAGATTCCCCCGAAGACGAAAAACATTTCTTTTTGACCTGTCCAAAATATAACAACTTGCGTATGAAATTGTTAAGAAAAACTTGCAACGAATTGGCTCCAAATGTAAATCCAGATCTCATTGTAAACCTTATGCCTGATCTCCTTTTAAACATTATATTGCATGGCTCCGACAACAATACCGATTCCTCAAACAAAAATATTTTTGACTTTGTATTTGATTATATTGTTGATTCAAAAAGGTTCTAATTTCATCTTATAACACACACCTGCGACAACAATACCGATTCCTCAAACAAAAATATTTTTGACTTTGTATTTGATTATATTGTTGATTCAAAAAGGTTCTAATTTCATCTTATAACACACACCCCTCCCCCCCCCCCCCCCCCCCCCCCTTCCCACACTTTGCTTTACCACTTTCCCTCTATCCTCATCCTTCCTCTCCACCTCATCTTCTTTATGTTATGAATGTGTGCGTGAGAGAGCGTGTGTTATGATTACGTCTTGTACATACTGTATTGTTTTACGTGTTGAGGAGAGCATATCGTAGCCCTAGGGCTGTTTGTGATCCTCATTAAACAAATAAAGAATTAGAAGTAGTTGCCAGTCAGATATTCAAATGCATTTTACAAAAAAAAAAAAAAATTGCATGGTCCTTTCGATATAAATATATATAAAAATATATATCTACGTATTTTGAAATCATATAAATAGGTATATATCATATCGTTATCCTGATTTGGTATGAATATCATTATACTTATATATATAACTTGTTTGTATATCTCAATGCTTCTTAATAGGTGATCCCGGGCCTCCAGGTGAGAAAGGTCATCGAGGTAAGTACTGACCTTCATATACGTCTATTACATATGAACTGTAGCAAGCTGAGTGAGCATTGTTCCTAAACATGGAGATATCTTATCAAATTTAGCATTTATTTATATTTATTAAAGAAATATATCACACATTTCCAAGACGGCTTTGAACCTGAATAAATAGCTACGTTAAAGAGAGATATATCTTTAGAACTTCAGATATAAACCTATATATTAACCCATGGAATACTCAATGCATTAGGGGCCGCGGTGGCAGAGTGGTTAAGGTGTCCCGTCACTTTAACACTAGCCCTCCACCTCTGGGTTGCGAGTTCGAAACCTACTTGGGGCAGTTGCCAGGTACTGACCGTAGACCGGTGGTTTTTTCTCCGGGTACTCCGGCTTTCCTCAACTTCCAAAACCTGACACGTCCTTAAATGACCCTGGCTGTTAATAGGACGTTAAACAAACCAACTCAATGCATTAGCCCCAACCCAAATTGACGAAGAGTGTCGATAGAACGAATACATGTGTCATGTTTACTATACCTAGAGCAGCATGTCTCTTACTAATTTAAACGACTACATACTCAAAGGATAATGGCGGTTCTCTTTACTTTGACATATATCTCAATTGTAAAAGAATTTAACCTTTACGAACCAATAAATTTGGTTAATGAAGGATGATTAGTATCTAATTAACTCTTTAATTAGCAAAGTATATGTGACGTTAAAGTCAGTATACAGCATACCAGGTATAGTCATAGGGGCAAAGCGCAGACACTTCATCCCACAAAATGCATTAAATGACACAAACGGGTTAAAACTATCATCTTATTAACACAAACAATAACAAATCTTAATAACAGCGTCCTAAAATTATCGTTTATTAGGCCGATTCTAAGTCATATATCAGAAATAGAGGCGGAGTTTTAACGAATTTCATCGCGATATTAATTATTCATTTACTGCGAAATAAAAACAAAGAGAACTGCTATTTATGGAGTGTGGTAATATCGTATAGTGTTATCTTCTGGTCTTATATAAAACTGCTTATTCTTGTTTTTAATTTAACTTAATTACCATTATTGTCGGCGATGTGGAATCCTAAACAACATCAGGGTGTGGGTATTACTCATATATCCCTTTGTTTTATCAAATTCGATCTTTTCTTTATACGTTTCAAACATATTCAGTGACGTCACTCCTGAATTATTATCATCCTGAGTAAATATCTGCGTCCTCATTTCATTGGTCAATTAACATAACAATTAAGTCTAATTTGTAATCAAAAACTTGTCTCTGCTCCCTTACGTTTCCTTTGGATCGTACTAATGACATACAAGGTATTAACATCAGTCAAGACAAATTGAAAGTTACAGTTGAATTAAACTGTATCGTTCAGCCGTTTCGTTTTTCTAGGACTCGTCAGTGGTGCTAAGGGTCTGAAGTGATTATAGGTGGTAACTCAACTCGAAATAGATCAAAAGAAATGTCAAAATGTTGATGGGGAGGTACAAAGGCCTACAATTTCAATAATATTTTATAATTTAAATATTGGATTTTAAGAGAATGTTAAGCACATGTGTAAATTCTGAAATCTGTCCCTATTTCAATGAATTAAACCCGACTAGCAGGCTAATCTACATAATGTCATTTCAGAGAAAATGTCTGAGAAGAGCTTGATTATCTTTTTTAATGTTAATGTGCATGCTTCTATCGGATAGGTAATTTGATTTTAAAATTGATGTCTTTCGCCATGAATATACTGTGAAGACATTGCCTGTATTGAGCAGTAATAATTTTGAATCTAACTGCATGTAATGTAACTGATTGTATTAGTATCACAGTGTTAAGTGTGATGTAGATATTGTACAATCACGTGTTTGAATTCAACCAAACAGTATCAAGCTATCCGAATGAAACAGAAATTCCTCCTTTTTGAAATAAAGCCGTGGCTGATATCATAAAAGCACAGGAAAACGTTTTTACAGCCTAACAGTTTTGCCGTATTTATATTTGTCTTTGAGAATCAGAACACCTAACTTCAAAGAATCATACTTTTATCTTTAAAACGTGCCATGCCTCTGGAACAAGAGGAAAAGCTTGGCTGAGCATTAAGAGTTTATCTCTCACAGATAAAGGTAAAATGTCAGAAAACGTTATAACTACGTCCATTCATTAACACCGATAGTCTGCGAGAAATGCTCATGTAGCATGACAACCATGCTGCAATGTTAGATTATATCGCTGTTTCGTCAATACTCACTGCAGTGCATTGTTTGCTTATATGAAAATGTCGAAATGTATTAATTATGCATCCTTAAAATTAAAGGTACATTTGTTTGAACTCGATATAATTATAAATAAGAATAAGGTGTTAGAAGCTTTATAAATGATTGATCTTTCATAAATAACCCAACATATGTTATGGCTTAAATGACCGCTTACAACACTGAAAAGTAATTATTCAACGTTCCAAATAGCTATCCGACTGTTACTCAAGATTGAAGCAACATTATAAACGTGAAAGGTCTCAATGATTTACTGTGGAAATTAACTATTTTTATCTGAGATGTACATGCTAATGTTTCGTTGCTCTCTTATCGGCGTGAAAATACGCAATATATCACTTTATTTTTTTATTATCATGACGTGATCACGTGTTTATTCAAATATCTCAATTAGTCTTTGGCGATACCAACAATACAATATTTACAAGATCTGTTTGATTTACAGAATGTGGAAGCAAACAATTATATCAGAGATTAAATATTCCTCTAGCTTTCAAAATATTTCTTCTTAATTTTAGTTAAAGTGATTTATCGGTGATTCATGTATCGATAACTGTATTACCCCTCTGCTTCAAGTTCCAACAATGCTTTTTCTCTGTGTAATCGAAGACAATAGAAATGTACTGTAAGAAAGACTATAGTAAACTTTTCAGCTATCCGGTGTACACATGGGATCACATAAATCGGTGTATTGACCCAGCAATACCTTGATTAAGGATATTATATTGTTACATTCGATTTTAATGCCAACCCACTGTGTCTTATATATACTAGTGCACATTTACGGCCATTAATTTTAAACTTTAATCCTTATTTGTTACGTACTGAGATACCTACCGTAACGAAGCCGTCCCTCTACACATTGTTTGAACAAGCAGTGATTCTTTAATTGATAATTACTATCTAAGAAGGGTGAATTATTTTTTCTAGGTCAGCGAATCCAATATATCTGTCTGATTTAATTGTCATTGAATGCGTTGATACTTTAGTCTTAATAGAAATACCTTGTACCTTGTGGTTTTATTTTCCTGTGACTGCTGCCGAAAAAAGTCTCATGTTAGAAGATATACTTCCACAGGCAAATACCTGCCTGTTATGGGAACTTCGACTCTTATGAAATAATATATTTTTGGTAGAAATACCTGGTTGCTATGGTAACTTATACTCTTATATGATCATCTATCTTCGGTAGAAATACCTGGTTGCTATGGGAACTTCTACTCTTATATGGTCATCTATCTTCGGTAGAAATACCTGGTTGCTATGGGAACTTCTACTCTTATATGATCATCTATCTTCGGTAGAAATACCTGGTTGCTATGGGAACTTCTACTCTTATATGGTCATCTATCTTCGGTAGAAATACCTGGTTGCTATGGGAACTTCTACTCTTATATGATCATCTATCTTCGGTAGAAATACCTGGTTGCTATGGGAACTTCCTATACGATCATCTATCTTCGGTAGAAATACCTGGTTGCTATGGGAACTTCTACTCTTATATGATCATCTATCTTCGGTAGAAATACCTGGTTGCTATGGGAAACATTAATCCTATAAACGTTTACATAACGAGATAGGCCTATACATGTGCATTACTTATTGTTCTATCTTTAATTATTATAAAAGTCAAAGCGATGAGATATTCAAAAACTTAGACGCAGGATAAGAATATCCAATAACATACAGCTAGAGCGATCGAAATCCACTTCATTCATTACAATCGAATGGCAATCTACAATCGCATAACCTTCTGATTAAAAAGTGCCTTTCGTAAACTGGTTCGTGTGTTTAAATGTCGATAGCGTGGTCTCTTTTCCACACACCGCCATTTTAGTAGGTTTTCATGTTACACAATCTCCCAAGCAGGTAGTATCCGGTGCTCGGCGGTCTCTCGAGAACAATCATGCCGTTCGTGAAGCTTCTCAACTACCTTTTTATTTCCTCTTCCACCAACATGTTTTTTATGTTCCCGTATCATCACAAGAGATAGGAATAGACGCGCTCATTTCAACTGTTCTCATTCAAGGGACTTATTTTTTCCAAGAACTAACGTTTGCCGTGATTAAGACTCTCATTCCTAGATACAAACGTTCTGAAGCCAACGTTCTTATTCCAAAACACGAATGTTTTCATTTTTAGAGAGAAACGTATTCATTCCTATTCACAAAATTAAAGTCTTCAAAGAACCAATTTCCTTATTTTCAAGGAAAAATTGTATATCTCCCGAAAAATAATATTCTTATTCTCTGGAACAAACGCTCCCATTCCTAGATTAAACTGTTTTCATTGAATGTTTCACAGTGTGAATGAAAAATATATTTTAATGTACTTCATATATGTATTGATGGATCTGATTTGTACATAACAGGCACTCCGGGACTCCTTGGAACGCCTGGTCCCAAAGGAGACAGGGGTTCGGACGGACATCCGGGCTCTAACGGAATACCTGGCAGAAACGGCATGTCCGGATTAAAAGGTACGATAATTCAACCCGTCTGTTTAAACGTTCTTTCTATCTTATACATTTTAGATTTTGTATGATTTAGAATATTATGTAGTGTTATTTGACCAATTGAACCATCTGCAATGCTACTTTTGTAAATTGCTTATCATGTTAGCCTCAGATTTTCCATTTATATTGGTCGACATTCCTCCAGAAATTTCTTTTCTTTGAAAAATTGCAAAAGAGTCGCAATAATTCAGTGTGTAAGGAACCGGGGGGGGGGGGGGGGGGGGTGTTCTAGGAAATATCCAGGATGTGTGGTTCCCACAAGTCGGAGAGCCATGCGTCACTCTAAAAGTCTGGATTTCGGACCATCCTGTGGCTATTGGCCTTACTCAAATGGCTCTGTATAGCGGGCTTTCGTATTACAGTCTCAAAGTGACTATTGATTAGGCGAAATCCCCTGCAAACAAGGTAAGAAGGAATAGGTTCTGTTGTGAAACAAATTGCTGACCAACCACAAACGACTCTGTGTTGATTTTTTCTGTCATTCTGCTCCGGTAAAATGACAACTTTATATTAAGTATATTGGTTAATACCGATTAGTTAAGCATTGAACTGTTGTAAGATAGTTTTATACGATCGATATGAATATTTTGGGGATGACAGATAGATATAATATTGCCCGAAAGCGTGACACAATTACTCATTTTTTCCAATAAGTCTATTCTAATAATCCATCTTTTCCAATAAGTGTATTCTATTAATCCATCTTTTCCAATGAGTCTATTCTATTAATCCATCTTTTCCAATACGTGTATTTATTAACTGAAACGGTTGTTTAAATCTCCCGTTTGCCGAAACACTGACAACAGAAGAAAAAAATGTCAATAACAACAAACACAAAAATGGTTTGAACTTAATTAGAGATTTTTTTATTTTTTTTTTGAAAAGTGTGTATTTGTTACAAGGGGTCGCGATAGCTCAGTCTGTTAGAGCGCCAGCCACGTGGGGGTCCGAGATGTCCCCTATCCGTGGCGATTTGTGTTTCTCGGAAGGCTGATAAACGGGCCCGTCTGTGCTGTCGTGGTTGTATCCTTGGGCATAACACTTTTACCATGATTGCTCTAGATGGTATGCGACGGGCCTCCTGTATATTGTTCAATGAGGAGATCCTACCTCAAAATGACATTGGCTGTTCACGGGACGATAAACCCCGCAGACAAACAAACAAGGATTTGATTTTGAAGTATATGTTAAACTATGTTTGGATTGATTTGCTTAAAATCTATTTTCACGCATTGATACGGCGTTCAGACGGGTGGCATGGGGAGTCTCGGGTGTTTCCTCGGAGATGCTTGAGTTTGAAACCCATGGATTATTCTTGTTTCCCGAATAACCTTCCTCGGGAATTCTAAATGAAATTTGTTCTGTCAGTAGAAATCGAGGAAATGGCGCTGAAGATTGTGGTCACTGCGATTACGGGAATCAATTGACAATGCCATAATTTCATAGATTCATCAGGACGAACGGATTTGAAAAGCTTAGTAAATTGATGCCGAGAGAGTAAATGACGGCCATATTTGTTTACCTAAATGTTTAGCTGTGTACTACACGGACCTGATCACCTTATATTGTAGTCTTTATCAAGTTTGTAATCAATTTTACATGCACCCTAATACTAATCTTCTCCATTTAATGAAGGTTATTCAAATACACCTACATTAACTCTTTTATTAATATATTTCCTTAATTGAAATAAACGGAGAAAATAGACACGTAATCAATTCGCAATTCTGGCTCAAAACTATCAAACTTGTTCAAAATATAAACGGACATAGTATGGAACAAAAGACATACACGCTATAAGCACCTTTGAAAGAGAATTGCGAGTTATTTTCATGGAGAATTAAAAGGATAAGACCAGGTGTTCCGCAACGGGAGGCGTCTTCTTGTTCGTCGACGAGACCCAAAATGTTAATCTAGGTCTGAATGCCAAAATGATAAACTGTTTGTGACAACTGAATTTCCAAGCATGATACAGAGTGTATTCATGAAAAAAATGTCGATCATTAATTAAAATTTATTCGAAGTGACGCACTGTAAGTAAAAGTTGTTATTTCAAACTATTTATGAAAACTTTAAAAACTTTTTTTTATAAATGCACGATCCAACACTCATATCCTTATCTGTCAAAAAAACTTCAAACAATGTGATTGCATATGCGCATTACGGAGAACCAGAACGAGTTCATCCTTCTTTTACCCGTCCGTTTGCGATAAGAGATGATCAAAACATAGGTCGACAAATAGAATATTCAATAAATTTCCTAATTTTCATTATTCGATTTCACAACAATGTTGAGTACATGTGTACAATGATTATTCCGACCAGTGTCACTGTTCAAATGAATTGAAACGTGACAAAGTCCACCACCTAGAACATCAAAATATTGTACAAAAAACACGTATGATTTTAACACCTTTCAAGACGAACTGAGTTTGATACAAAAGGACCAATATAAATTTATGGGATATGAAGCATTTGTAAAATGCTACCTCCCAGGAAAAAGATTTCCAATGAAGCGTCAGACATGAGCTTTGGTAAAGTCCTTAAGAGTTATCGTCCCTGGCCTGTGAACTCTGATATATATATGGTAACGTAGTCAGGAACCATGTTGGTCTGTGGTACCGGGAAAACGATAGAACAATGCGATTGATTAGAAAGGGGGAGGTAACTCTTCTGTATGTGGTAGAAAGAAAAACGGCAATAACGTGTTGTATTATTTTTAATTTTATTGTGATGTTTTTATTCTTCCATAATATTATATGTATCTGTCATTGCAAGACAGGTCATGTGTTTTTTTCCATGACAATATAGGTTTTTTCAATGTTCAAATTGCCATGTTTTAGTGAAATAAATATGCCCCAAAAATTAGTATTTTTCTTGTAATTAAAATTTATCAATTAAACTAGGATTCTGCCTGTAACCGCTAAACATTTACAACGAATTGTAGGATTTTGTTATCCTTATTTTAAAACAATCGCTTTCTTGAAAAATTGCATGTTGTCTCCAACAAGTCTAGATATCGCGAAACTAACAACAAATCAAATTTTTGGCGCAAATATTACTGGTGTTAATTTTCAAGAGAATCGGTCCATTATTTCCTTACTTCATCGTATCCCCTTAAACTTCACTATACAACTCTTTCGTCCTTCTATGTCTCGTCAGTGATGTTAGGGTCCATACAACTGATTCGTCCCTCTATGTCTCGTCAGTGATGTTAGGGACCATACAACTGTTTCGTCCCTCTATTTCTCGTCAGTGATGTTAGGGACATCATACAACTGTTTCGTCCTTCTAGGACTCGTCAGTGATGTAAGGAACATCATACAGCTGTTTCGTCCTTCAACGACTCGTCAGTGATGTTAGGGACATCATACAACTCTTTCGTACTTCTATGTCTCGTCAGTGATGTAAGGAACATCATACAGCTGTTTCGTCCTTCAACGACTCGTCAGTGATGTTAGGGACATCATACAACTCTTTCGTACTTCTATGTCTCGTCAGTGATGTTAGGGACCATACAACTGTGTCGTCCTTCAAGGACTCGTCAGTGATGTTAGGGACATCATACAACTCTTTCGTCCTTCTAGGACTCGTCAGTGATGTTAGGGACATCATGCAACTCTTTCGTCCTTCTAGGACTCGTCAGTGATGTTAGGGACATCATACAACTCTTTCGTCCTTCTAGGACTCGTCAGTGATGATAGGGACATCATGCAACTCTTTCGTCCTTCTAGGACTCGTCAGTGATGTTAGGGACATCATACAACTCTTTCGTCCTTCTAGGACTCGTCAGTGATGATAGGGACATCATGCAACTCTTTCGTCCTTCTAGGACTCGTCAGTGATGTTAGGGACATCATACAACTGTTTTATCGTTCTAGGACTCCTCAGTGGTGATAGGTACATCATACAGCTGTTTTATCCTTTTAGGATACGTCAGTGATGATAGGAGCCTAAGGTGTTGATGATCGGTCGATAGAAATGTCAAAACGTGAATGGGTAATCGCGAAATACCAATAATTGATAAATGTTCTACTTTCAATATTTGAATGAAGAAGAATGTTCTATACCAGAGCGTTGTCTGTATGTTGTAAGTCAGATACCACACACCATCATCACTCAGGATATAAAATATTCGACATAGGCCGCCACAGCAAACGAAACATCGAGTATTGATTGACGAAAGTTTGAGGCTTATAATATTCAATTTTTCACATAAAGCGTTGTAATTTAGAAAATAGTCTCATTTCAAGTATGACGTCATCAAATGCCTGGAGAAAAGAGTGACGTAAAACCATTGATTCCCTTTGAACTTCGTCCATGGTCTTCATCAATCTACAATAACTGTAAAATCATAGTCAAACACTTCAATTATTAACAGTGTATGACGTTTGTAGAGACAAGTTACTCTAAATTAGGACCCATGTGCGCCTTTCAAATTGAAAAAAAAATGATATAAGACATAATTTAACATGGCACTCACAGAAAGGGACATAAAACACGTTTAAAAAACGATAATTTTAGAGGTTCGGCTTGATTTATATTATTTAACGTCCTATCAAAAGCAGGGGTCATTTAAGGACGGTCTCCTTTGCTTGTGAGGTGCATGTGTGTCGGATGAATATGTGCGTGTTTTGGGAGGCTGCGATATGTCCGCGTTTATCTTCTTGTTATAGCGCGAAACTGATGCCTACGTTAAAGTGCGATCTCACTGAAATATACTTCCGAAGACACCCGACAGGACACTCCGTTCGGTCACATTATTTTTACAATGGGCGAACCAGTCGTCCAGCTCCCAAAATGCTGAGCGCTAAGCTGGGGTAGTACCATTTTTCATAAACTTTTCATGCCTTGGCAAGGGGACAGACCCCAAAGCCTTTCTAGCAGGGGCAGCCACTCAACTAGAGGTCATAATTGGGGCAGTGCCAAGGGAGATATTAGGAAAAGAAAGTTGAATAAAATGAAGACAAAAGATAATATCCAAAATTTTGTCGCCTCCTATGATCATGCAATTGGGGCCGCAAGTACAATTCTTACGCCTTACACGCGGGGCATTAATTTTAGAGGAGCAACTATAATGTTTAAGATATAGGCGGTAAAAAGGAATTGAAGAGAGACAAAGGGAAGTATAAGGGGACAGAGGATATACAGAGAAGGTAAGCGAACATGTTCAGAAGCGGGCGTGAACGGACATGTTTTCCCACACTTTGAGGTAGATTTGTCTATTTAGATGTCTTCATGTACTATTGTGATAGTCAGCAGGTACTGAACGGGAGGCTCACTGAAATATTTATACGCGGTTTAGTAGTAAGCACACTAGACGATCGAGTATTGTATTGATAACACACACACTATTGACGTGGGAAGCATTGTTTAATTAGGCAGATGTTGGAACCGTGTGCGGACCGACTGAATCCGGATTCATTATTCAAGAAATCCTTAACTTCGGTGTTTATTTTAGGAAGTTTGCCTCTTAATTCAATTTGTATTATAAGCTACTTTTTTATCGCTGCAGTTTTTTTTTTTTTTTTTTTTTTTTATATCTCTTGGTATATATACCCAACTTAAACATATGAACTATTAACATCATTATCATTGTGTCATGCTATTATGGCTAAAATGTTAATTGATTGTTCACGACCTATCCACAAATTTCAGTTTTATTAAAAATTCCTCATTCCTACTTAAATTCTGCAAACATAATGTTCATTTATACATCGGAAGTGTTCCTTATGTTTCCTGATGCACTTTTACGTGCTGAACTTAAAGCTGTTGGCTTTAGATGTCATTTTAAAGACTCTAATATGTCGCAGCCTGTAGATAGAATCAACAGCATTCACCAAGGAGGCGAACGCTCAACTCAAAAGCCAAAGAAAGGCAATGCCAAGAGAGACATTAAGAGAAAGATTTTTTAATTTAGCCGCCTCTTACAAATAACGCAACTGGAACAA
Source organism: Pecten maximus (assembly GCF_902652985.1). Taxonomy (NCBI): domain Eukaryota; kingdom Metazoa; phylum Mollusca; class Bivalvia; order Pectinida; family Pectinidae; genus Pecten; species Pecten maximus. The sequence continues at coordinate 4,409,526 of NC_047023.1, read as the reverse complement.
CAGGTACTATTGTTGAGCCATGGACTTATATCTAGGAACCTAGGCTTCACTACGTTTATATTACTGATATCCGCTATTGTCTCGTGAGACAGGTCGCTGTCAGGACTAGCTGATGGCTTGTAAATGTTCCGTCTACACTGATATGATAGGCCATTGTTTGTCTCCAAATATCTAATTTCCTTCTTGATTCCATATAACGAAGAATTGGTAAAACATTCTACTCGAGAGAAAAGCGTCGTATTTCATGCTTATTACATCACTGGGGATTTTCAACTGACGATTGTGTGAACGACATCATTTTAGCTCGCTATTGTTGGTACAAAGGAATGCATACCTCGGATGTATAACTGCAGACTTTCCAAATAATGCTAGATTATGCCATGTCAGCGTAATGCGTAGAGTAGATTAAGAAGAATTATTTTGTCTGCAGTATGTAGTGTAGATGAAAATAATGATGATAACATTCAGACAGTTTATCAATCATTCGATAAATGTAAGAAAACGTAGTACATACTGAGGCGGTATAAATTGCAGATTTTTTATCTTTTATAGCGGGACCGGGCTGGAATTGTGTTTATACAGACAAGTTTTAGCACCTTGCTTTAGTTCCGAGGTCGTGAATTTGAGACCTGTTCATGCACGAGGCTTCCTAATACCGGTTGCATGCCTGTCACGTGATATGTATGCTACCTTGTTTATATTTTATCAGATAAATAGATATCAGTGTTTATCTTTCTGTTGTACGCACGGTTCACTCTATCAGAGAGTAGATTTAACATCGTTCCTATAATTAGCAATGCAACTAATGAAGCTGTTCGGATTTGGTAGTGTTAGGTAACGGTATGTCTTCAGATAACACAATGGTGGTTACCTTGAACAAGTGGCAGTCGAAATCCACATTAACTATCCCGAAGAAGAACATAATTGATTAGTTTAAATCCAATCAAATCAGCGCCTAATTATACCGACAGTAAGCTTCTGCGTCGTAGCATGCTTTCACTCTATTATTTAAGTCTTTCAGAATGTCGCATGCTGATTAATATCACAACTGTAAACAGACTGACATAAGATTTAACTAAGAGGAGTGCCTGGATTAATATAAACCGGTGTTTGTAATCAACTGTACATAGTTTTCGTTTAAAATCGTTACTGCTAATCTTGTATGCACAGTATATCGTCAGATTTATCTTTTTAGTCAGGCAATATGAACGGTAGCATGTTAACCTAACACGACTTTTTTTTACCTGACATGACTCAACTGTATATCGACAAATTGCACTTGTTGGGTTCATTTGATCTGGATCCGTGACACATCTGTAAATTAGAATTGTTGATGAGTTTTAAACTGGTATACCACACTTTTTAATTCTAACTCTGATTTGTTCGTACAGGTGAGATTTGTCAGTAATGTCGTACAGATTCGGCGCCAGAGCGGTGTTCGCAATACGCAAATATGATGCAGCAGTCCAAAAACACTATACTCAGATTTCCCGTACAATCACACATTGGGAACATATGCACTTTGTCAGTATGATTTTAATGTAATTAGCTGTAGGCAGTGTTAATGAGACAGCATAATAAGAGACGGAAATTCATCGAATTCAATTATGGTTTGACTAAAACGCAACTGCAGTTTACAAGTATTCGTGTTTCGGAAACAGTGTTCCTCGCTGTACAGCGAAATGGATCGAAAATGCATTGTCACCTATTTTCACACCGCTATAAGTAAAGTTACTAAACTCATTCTTATTCTGAAACAATCCGTATAGATAAAGTCCCTACATTCATTCTGAGTCGAATACAATCCCTACATTTTTTTATCGCTTTAGTTTTACAATGAAAGTTTCTTCGAATTGTGTAAACAAACAGGTACCAACACGCCCCAACCAGAAGAATAAACGTTGTGGAGCTACTTTTATTCTCCAAAAAGTCACATGACAGAGTTTCCTAGCCATCACATTCTACTGAGGAAATCCGCACCAACGTTTTCACATCCTCTGATTGCACGTATTCGGAATTTGTACGGTTGTAGTTGCAGTGCCCATCTCATTAACCTCGCATTCACACCCTTCATCTTGTTCAAATATATAAGTGGTTGATGATCTGTCTCCAACACGAACTCCTTCCCATAGATGTATTTTTGGAATTTCTGAATGGACCACACTACAGCCAAACATTCCTTCTCAATCACGGAATATGCGCATTCACTGGACTTCAGTTTTCGGCTAGCATAAGCCACCGGAAGTAAATGGTCTCCCTCCATTTGCAGTAGAATACCGCCTATTCCCTTATCTGACGCATCGGTCTGGAGAGTGAATTCCGCTTCCAAGTCAGGTAACTTCAGTATTGGACTAGATGATAGAAGCTTCTTCAGAGTGTTGAACGCTCTCTCATGAGTGTCCTGCCATATCACCTTGTTTGGCATTCCCTTTCTTGTCAGGTCAGTCAATGGAACAGCAATAACCGCAAAATTAGGGATGAATTTCCGGTAAAATCCTGCCAGACCCAGAAAAGATCGCACCTGCTTCTTCGTCGTTGGTCTCTCAGCTTCGCTGATTGCTTTGACCTTGTCCGGGGTTGGTAGCAATCCTTGCTGTCCAACAATATGTCCCAAACACTCTAGACTACCATATCCAAGCGCGCATTTACTTGGTCTCGCTGTCAATCCAGCCCCTCTCAGTCGTCTGAACAATTTTGCAAGTACTAAAACGTGCTCCTCCCATGTCTTCGTGTAGATTAACAGGTCGTCTATAAAACTCTCTATGTTGGTCATTCCCCGAAGAAGTTTCCTCATCAATCGACAAAAAGTCGCTGGGGCGTTTACAAGACCAAATGGCATGACTGAGAATTCGAATAATCCAACAGGTGTTGAAAATGCCGTTTTCTGTCTGGAACTCTCTGACATAGGAACTTGCCAGTAGCCTTTACTAAGGTCAAGACGGGAAAAATATTGGTGACCCGCAAGTCGCGAGAAAATATCCTCGGCGTCTGGCATCGGTTCGGCGTCAAATACGGTTATCCGATTCAGGTGACGATAATCGACGCAAAACCTATTCGTGCCATCTTTCTTCCTTACGATCACAACCCCTGCCGAATAAGGAGACATTGACGGGTGAATAACTCCCATCTTCAACATCTTGTCTACTTCATCCCTGATAGTTTCCTTCATGTTGAATGGAATGTTGTGAGGCTTGACTCTAACTGGTTCGGATGTTGTCGTCTTGATGTCATGCTCAACTAACGATGTATTCCCGGGCATATCAGTCAGAACATCATCAAATTCCTCCATCAGTTCTGTCAAATCCTTCCTTTGTGGTTTAGTCAACAGCTCAGACACTAATACATCTTCAGCTGACTCCTTCCTCCCCAACTGAGGCATCGTAATATCCTCCAACAGACCATCTTCGTAATCAACCGTCTCCTCTTCCTCTACCATGGACACACAAACAACAGACATAATTCCGGATTGCTGACATGCAGAGTTCTCTTCCCTCTCAACGTATCTCCGTAGGAGGTTGGCATGCACAGTTTTCACCTTTCCATCAATGTCGACCTTATAATCCATTGAACCCATCTTCTCTGTAATCCGGTATGGTCCTCGCCACTGCATCTCTAACTTGTTCCTCTTCGTTGGCAACAAAATCAAAACCTTCTGGCCAACATTCAGTTGTCTTTCCTTAGCCTTCCGGTTATAGTAAGACGCTTGGCGGATCTTCGATGTCCGAAGTTGCTTCTGGGCCATCTCACAGGTGTCTTCTAGCTTTGCCTTCAGGTCAATGACATACTGGTAGGTAGTCTTTGTCTCAGGATCCGGAACTTGTTTGGTCCAAAGCTCCTTTAAGATCATCATTGGCCCTCTGACAGTACGACCATACAGCATCTCAAATGGTGAAAAGCCAAGACTCTCTTGGGGAACCTCACGATACGCGAATAGTAGTGCGTTGATATATTTATCCCAATCCCTGGGTCTTTCAGCACACATCCGACGAAGCATTTGTTTAAAAGTTCCATTAAACCTCTCGACTAGGCCATTACACATCGGATGATAGGGTGTTGTGGTCAACTGGCGAATAGATAGTAAACGGCTTACCTCCCTCATGAGTTCTGATGTGAATTGAGCTCCCTGGTCTGTGAGTACCTCGCTTGGGACACCAACACGACTATAAATATCGACCAGTGCCTCGGCGACACGCTCCGTCTCGATTCCTTTCAATGGTATGGCCTCTGGATATCTTGTGGCATAATCCACTAGTGTTAAGATATAGCGGTTCCCACGGTCTGTAGCAGGTTGGAGTGGCCCCACCAGGTCAATAGCTACGCGCTGAAATGGCGTTCCAATGAGTGGCATAACCCCTAACGGAACCTTGGTCACCCTGCCCTTGGGAAATGTCCGTTGGCAGACATCACACGAGCGACAAAATCTTGTCACATCTGACGTCAACCCAGGCCAATAGAACTCTGATAATATCCGCTCGGTCGTCCGTTTCGCCGCTAAATGGCCAGACATCACAGAATCGTGAGCCAACTTCATCACAGCAGGTCTCAACTTGGTCGGTACCACCAGCTGCTTAAACAGCCTTCCCTGTGCTGATGATGGACTCTGAAACTCTCTGTATAATAGACCCCTCTTGACATAGAAATGAGACTTACCGCCATCTGATCGTATCTTCTTGTCATCATTCCTCGCCAATTGCCATAGCTTCACAAGACTGTCATCAGCTTGCTGTTCAGCTTTGATCTCATCAGGAGTAGCAAAGTTGTCTGCAGTAGGTACATTCAATGCGCGATAGGGTCGGTTCTCCTTCTGCCGTTGAGCCCTTGTCTGTACAGCAGCAACAGCTTCCACCTTCCAATCAGTATCTGGATCTCTAGGCTGTCTCGCACCCTCGATGTTTCCAATAATTACATCATACAGTGGATTGTCCATACACCACGCCACGACAGAACCAACGTAATACGGTGTGTTGATAAAAACAGTAGCAATAGGAACCTCCAACTTAGAACCATCTGCTAGCTTACATGTTAGGGTCTCACCAGTCATCTGCTCTTCGCCAACTAAACTCCGCTTGATTACCACTCCAGAACATCCAGTATCCCTTAAAACTGACACAGGAGACTCATCAACACGGCCCTCTACAACCGGCATCTCATCAGACTTAGGAATCTTCACATAGCAGGATATGTTTACTCCAAAATGCTCGCTACGTCTACCAGTCGTAACTCCAACTTTCCCACTACTTGATTTCTTCGGACAATTGTAAGACATGTGGTCTGGTTTCTTACAAATGAAACAATGTTTACCTCCAGTCTGTCCCTTCTTAGACTCCTTGGCATCAGAATGAGAATTGGAAGATTGCTGGGTCTTCATGCTTGACGAGGTCTTATCAAACTTCCGGGCTGGTCTTACAAAGTTAGACGCGTTCCCTCTAGCCTCAGCGAATTGGTCAGCTAATGTTGACATCTCAGCAATACTCTTGGGAATCCTCTCCTTAAGGAAGAGTTTCAGCTCATTCCCACACGCCTGTAGGAATTGGTCTCTTACCATCAGGTCTCTCAGGCCATCATACGTCTTATCAACGGATGCCATCTCCATCCACCTAACGAGGTCGCTCTCAAGCCGTACCGCGAACTGCGAAAAGGTCTCGCCTGTTTCCGGTCGCCCACTTCGGAATCTTTTCCTAAAGCCATCCTCGGTCATCTCGAAACGCTTTAACAAGGCTCCCTTCAGCACATCATAGTCAAGACTCTGATCAACAGGCAATCTAGAGAATACGTCCAGAGCTCTTCCCTTCAACAAAACACTAAGGTTCGAAGCCCATTGTGTGGTCTTGTTCCATCCTTGCGTTGTAGCATACCGCTCAAACCTTTGAAGGTAGGAATCAATATTATCCTTCCCCTCCTCAAAAGTAGGAAGTTTCGGTCCCCTCGCTGATACAGAAGGTGACTTACCTTGATCCATTTGTGGTTTCCTCTCCTCCTTCTCTAATAGTTCCATCTTTCTTGCATGATCTCTAGCAGCTCTTTCTTCTTTGTCCATCTCCAAAGCACGTTGCTCCTTCAATATACTCAGCTTAATCTGTTCCACTTTTTGCTGTTCGTCCCATTCCTTCTGCTTCTGTTCCCGTTCACTCTGTCTCTCCTCTCGCTCTCTATCCTGCTCATCTTTGACAAACGTCTGTAAATCTGTGCCTTTGTACCCAAGCTCAGTTCCAATCTCCATAAGAACTTTGACCGCCGTCATTTTGTCAATCTCAAAAGTCAGTACAAAACCTGCACCACAGTATTTGCTTGAAATAATATTTACACAACACTGCAAATTGGTACACAACAACAACAACACAATGTACAAAATCCTGCAATACATCTGAAAATGAAAGATGATATATCAGCAAAGTACATAAAGTTTGACTTACCTGGAATCCATGTACAGCCACAGGTCTCCATCTGTTAGTAGCTACTTAATGCCTATACTGTACCCCAGGACCCCCCAGTATAATACTTACCATAAAGCAATATCACACTTTCTCGGAACATCTAACATACCCTCTTGTACATAGCTATCAACTCGCAACCACATTTCTCTCTCAACAATCGCACATCCCACCGCTGCCACCAAAATTTGTAACGTAAACTGAGCGTGATTGCTGATATTTGCACGAGAAGACAGACTACAATATATACAAGATTTATTTACAATTTGTACAAGCATGTATATTAACATTTATTTATAAACACGCTCATTACACAATCTTACATACAACACACTCTGATACATTCATAGACACATAAGCATAAATACATAAACATAGACACATAAGCATAAATACATAAACATAGATACCCTGTTCCCTACAAGTCTCTCAAAGGCCACCACAGTTGAACATCGAGTCCACACAGTTACGTTGCTAAGCAATAGATGAACATGAATGTCTCCATCATCGGTCCCTCAGAATCCAATCAGTGCCGTCTTATACAGCGGAACAAAATCACACACGCAGTGCTCAATATACATGTACTGAACATGGTCAGCATCCACAACAGGGAATCAACGTTATAGTAGAACAGAATCTCTACGTCTGTAATCATGATCCCAAGACGTTGAATATATCGACAACTGTGACGTCATCAATAACAATGTCACATCTCTGCCGCGATGTGTATCACCGCTCAGACATACCACGCAGGTTATGTCGGTCCATCCTTCCAAAACAGGGAAGGTTCACAACAGGCATACAGTTCATAGGACGAGTAGGATCTCGTAGTACATAAATCAGTACAGCTATTCGGCCCTCGGCTCTAGGCCTCCATACCATAGGTGGGTAGTGTTCATGGTCTCATCAATTATGGTGTAGGCCCATCAAGCTACAACAATATAGTAATTACAATTTACTTAACAGTTATATTTTATGTATTAAACTATTAAAACAATATATATTCCACACTACATATAAGCAAAACCATACTTGTAAACATACTAGATACTCGCGCTCATTTACCGACGACACACAATACACCGCACGTGCCTCACTACCACTAGGTCACGCCTAACAATACAGGTAACATTTAGCGACTATAAAACACTATAAACACACTCAAACTGGCAAATATAACAACAGACAACCTATTGATAACGTTATGGGGTAATATTGGGTTATATTTGATGGAAATACTTACCCCAATCTGTAGTTTGGGCGTCGAACAGGGCTACGCTCCAAATACCCGCTGCTAGGTTTTTTACCTGTCCGCCTGTACTCCCGCTTACCTGTTGCTCATGCGCACACACCCTGCCGCGGTCTCAACAGTTGAGAAACGGCGCGCAATTTAAAACTCTTAAACCAATACTCAGGACTAAAACAAATACATACAAGTTACAAATACTTACATACACCAGATATGGCATGTGACACCTAAAACCTTCATGAATAGCAAGTGTTACTTGAAGTCATATCACTTTGAAATGCACTGAAATTATACAACTAAATTATCAATGAGATTTTAAACATTAACGAGGCTTTTGAAACTAATCAAAGTATCATAGGCAGTCTCTATCTTATCCTACTTACTGATGTGGTAATTCACCACAGCCAGGAGTATTGGCATAATGTACACAGGCTTCAACACAAAATCGTGACGTAAAACAGAGAGGGACTAAAATGCACCAACACAAAGTCGTGACGTAAAACAGAGAGGGGACCAAACATACACCAACACAAAGTCGTGACGTAAAACAGAGAGGGACTAAACATACACCAACACAAAGTCGTGACGTAAAACAGAGAGGTACCAAACATACACCAACACAAAGTCGTGACGTAAAACAGAGAGGTACCAAACATACACCAACACAAAGTCGTGACGTAAAACAGAGAGGGGACCAAACATACACCAACACAAAGTCGTGACGTAGAACAGAGAGGGACCAAACATACACCAACACAAAGTCGTGACGTAAAACAGGGAGGGACTAAACATACATCAACACAAAGTCGTGACGTAAAACAGGGAGGGACCAAACATACACCAACACCAACACAAAGTCGTGACGTAAAACAGAAAGGGGCCAAACATACACCAACACAAAGTCGTGACGTAAAACAGAGAGGGACCAAACATACACCAACACAAAGTCGTGACGTAAAACAGGGAGGGACTAAACATACATCAACACAAAGTCGTGACGTAAAACAGGGAGGGACCAAACATACACCAACACAAAGTCGTGACGTAAAACAGAGAGGGGACTAAACATACACCAACACAAAGTCGTGACGTAGAACAGAGAGGGACCAAACATACACCAACACAAAGTCGTGACGTAAAACAGGGAGGTACTAAACATACATCAACACAAAGTCGTGACGTAAAACAGAGAGGTACTAAACATACATCAACACAAAGTCGTGACGTAAAACAGAGAGGGACCAAACATACACCAACACAAAGTCGTGACGTAGAACAGAGAGGGACCAAACATACACCAACACAAAGTCGTGACGTAAAACAGGGAGGGACCAAACATACACCAACACCAACACAAAGTCGTGACGTAAAACAGAGAGGGGACTAAACATACACCAACACAAAGTCGTGACGTAGAACAGAGAGGTACCAAACATACACCAACACAAAGTCGTGACGTAAAACAGGGAGGGACTAAACATACATCAACACAAAGTCGTGACGTAAAACAGGGAGGGACCAAACATACACCAACACCAACACAAAGTCGTGACGTAAAACAGAGAGGGGCCAAACATACACCAACACAAAGTCGTGACGTAAAACAGAGAGGGACCAAACATACACCAACACAAAGTCGTGACGTAAAACAGGGAGGGACTAAACATACATCAACACAAAGTCGTGACGTAAAACAGGGAGGGACCAAACATACACCAACACCAACACAAAGTCGTGACGTAAAACAGAGAGGGGCCAAACATACACCAACACAAAGTCGTGACGTAAAACAGAGAGGGACCAAACATACACCAACACAAAGTCGTGACGTAAAACAGGGAGGGACTAAACATACACCAACACAAAGTCGTGACGTAAAACAGGGAGGGACCAAACATACACCAACACCAACACAAAGTCGTGACGTAAAACAGAGAGGTACTAAACATACATCAACACAAAGTCGTGACGTAAAACAGAGAGGTACTAAACATACATCAACACAAAGTCGTGACGTAAAACAGAGAGGTACCAAACATACAACAACACCAACACAAAGTCGTGACGTAAAACAGAGAGGGACCTAACATACACCAACACAAAGTCGTGACGTAAAACAGAGAGGGACCAACCATACACCAACACAAAGTCGTGACGTAAAACAGAGAGGGACCAAACATACACCAACACAAAGTCGTGACGTAAATAGAGAGGGACCAAACATACACCAACACAAAGTCGTGACGTAAAACAGAGAGGGACCAAACAAACACCAACACAAAGTCGTGACGTAAAACAGAGAGTGACTAAACATACAGCAACACAAAGTCGTGACGTAAAACAGTGAGGGACTAAACATACACCGACACCAACACAAAGTCGTAACGTAAAACAGGGAGGGACCAAACATACACCAACACAAAGTCGTGACGTAAAACAGAGAGGGACTAAACATACACCAACACAAAGTCGTGACGTAAATAGAGAGGGACCAAACATACACCAACACAAAGTCGTGACGTAAAACAGAGAGGGACCAAACAAACACCAACACAAAGTCGTGACGTAAAACAGAGAGTGACTAAACATACAGCAACACAAAGTCGTGACGTAAAACAGAGAAGTACTAAACATACATCAACACAAAGTCGTGACGTAAAACAGTGAGGGACTAAACATACACCAACACAAAGTCGTGACGTAAAACAGAGAGGGACTAAACATACATCAACACAAAGTCGTGACGTAGAACAGAGAGGTACCAAACATACACCAACACAAAGTCGTGACGTAGAACAGAGAGGGACTTAACATACACCAACACAAAGTCGTGACGTAAAACAGGGAGGGGCCAAACATACACCAACACAAAGGCACAAAATTATGACTCACAGATAATGTGGAAAACCTTACCACCTAAAATGACGCCAAAAAGAACTTTTACGCGACAGCGAAGCCAGAGAAACCTACATGGCTGTTTCCTAGCTATAGAATGCCTCGGTACATGATTTATATACACTGGTCGGAAATGCATTGTAATAAACATATTTCCGTGATAGCGATTGGCAAATGGACGCCTTTTTTCATTTTGATGTGGGGGAAACTATGGCATTACTTGGTCTCAGCCGTCGGAGACCAGACGTCATATTCACATTTTCTGGCGTGCGATTGTTTCCAGTCCCAAACATTAATAATCGTACTCAGAACATAGATCCGGCATTTATTGATATATATATATTCAAAATAGATTGTTACTGTTTCATTTTTGTGATATGAATTCCAGCAAGTTTTAAAGTAAATTGATAACTGTGTTCTGATCACTGTCATTCACATGGTGGAAAGATGCCGGTGTGTGGCATTCTAAACCGACAGCCATTATGTAATAACACGTCTCTCGCATAGGCACGTCAAAGATAGGGACACCGATAGTTTACATATAACAGTCTTAATACAATATTGATATTTATTTTATGTGCTTCAATCAGTTGAAGTCCATCTTTTTTCTAGATTCGAAATGTTTATAATTTAAATCAAAAATTTATTTTCCTTTCTTTTTTTATTTTTATCTTTTGCTTTTTCTTTCTTTGGCAAAAGTGAATCTTTGTAATGTAGGTGTATTGTATAGTACTGAAGTACTACGGTTGTATGAGAGAGACTGCTTGGAACAGTCTCGTGCGAGGCGACACGCATCCGTCATGATTTCTCGAGATGTCTACGTGCCACTTGCGGGTAAATAATACCATTAGACAATGCATTCCGTGTTTTGTACCTCCACCAGCAGTATGATTGACTAATAAAGTACGACGTTTTGTACATAAATCTGCAATTTTCTTGTTTATGTATGGCGTAACGTTGCCATCACTTGTAGGTGCGATGTTATGGGGAAACGGAATCCTCTTCGCTCCTTTCACGTCTGACATATTCCCGTGGCGACTTTTACTGTTAACGTGTACTTCTTACATGTTCTTATAAATGCCACCTATACAATATATACAGCGCTCTATGAAGTAATAAATTTATGACTGTAGAAAGTAGCCTGCAGAATGTGTAGCCTCATCTTGGTAGGTCTACGGCTTAGAAGAATATACTCATATGCATAATGTTGAACGTTCAGAAGTGTATTTTGTGTTTTGTTCTGTTAATATTGTCAAAGTTTATAAAGTGACGTCGTACGTATCTGGAAGGATGAGTACAATGTTATATCACAAGGAAAAATAGGAGCAGAAAATATACTGAATATTTCCTTTTACAACACTTACTATCACCATATCTACTGTAATTAATTAAACTTCTTCATTACATCAACGTCTTCCGTAACTACAATTAACATCTACGCATAATACACTAATTATATCTATTCATAAGTCATTCCCATTAATCTTCATTGATTCTCTCTTATTCTGAATTGATTATCTCCCCTTAATCTACATTTTTTCTCCCCTTAATCTACATTGATTATCTCCTTTTAAACTTAATTGATTTTCTCATTTTAATCTTCATTGATTATCTCCCCTTAATTTACATTGATTATCTCCCCTTAATCAACATTGATCACTCCTAAATACAAATTGAGTATCTCCTTAATGTGAATGGATTATCTTCTTAATATAAATTGATCATCTCTTTGATCTACATTGTTTACATCCCTTTAATCGAAATGTATTACCTTCCCTTTATCTACATTAGTTATCTCCCCTTATCTACATCGATTATCTCCTTAATCATCAATACCCCCCCCCCCCCCCCCCCAAAAAAAACATAAAAAAAACAAAAACAAAAACAAAAACAAAAAAAATCTTCATAGATTACCTCCCCTTAATCCACATTATTTCCTTAATCTACATTTATTATATTTCTTAGCATATGTGACTTATCATTTCCTTATGTTACACATTATATATCTTAACTACACCAAATATCCAGCTCAGATTTATTGATTAACTTCGCTTACACGTTATACAATGATTGACTTTGTTTTAGTTGGTATAATACATGCTTTGTTAAGCTTACGTTTTATGTTTTTAAGTGTTAATAAATGGAACGATACCTATTGTCTCCTTGCCGATTTTAGTGTTTTTCTTTGTATTTTGACTATGATATTTTGTATCCAATTCAGTCAATACATTTCTAATCAAGCCAAACAGTGGTTTCGTCTGTCATCTTGTTCACAATGGTTGCAGCCTGACAATTGATAACACTAGTTTGTGATTGGTCAAAAATACTGAAGACCCAGGAAATTCCCTGTTACTATTTTTAGTCCATGTTGTCAATTTGCGATGTTAACCTCTCGTGCAGGAAGTTGCATTTTGTCATGACTTCTCAGAGAGGTGTCGACCAATCAGAATACGGTAAAAATGAGTAAATGTCCGTTTCAGTGTCGTCTTATATCACTTAACCTTTCATCGCCTCTAACTATGCTGACTATACATTAATTATGTGCTTATATTTGAGCTGTCACGTAAAAGGGGCCGCAGTGGCCGAGTGGTTAAGGTGTCCCGACACTTTATCACTAGCCCTCCACCTCTGGGTTGCGAGTTCGACACCTACGTGGGGCAGTTGCCAGGTACTGACCGTAGGCCGGTGGTTTTTCTCCGGGTACTCCGGCTTTCCTCCACCACCAAAACCTGGCACGTCCTTAAATGACCCTGGCTGTTAATAGGACGTTAAACAAAAATCAAACCAAACCAAAATGTCACGTAAAATAGGTATGCAACGACACTGCTTACAAGGCGCTGTTCAAATTTCAAGAGCATAATTTGAATTCCTGTGTTTGATAATGTACTCCTACCCAGGTTGGGACTTAACCGGCAGAGACTAGTTTTCATGAAATTAATGGTAGATATAGTAGATATAGGCTAACACATATTGTCTGGTAGACTCTAGATGTGGACAACAATGATCATCTACCAGAGACGTAGCATTTAATAACAGTTACTTGAGAGGTGAAGTACCGTTGTGACACTATGGATCTTAATAAGTTTGTCATCTCTTTTCTTTTAGGGGACAAGGGACATCGAGGACCTATGGGTCCCATGGGTCCCAAAGGAGACATTGGCATTTCCGGCCATAGAGGGCCTCCCGGTAAAACAGGTCCGCCAGGGATACCAGGTCAGTTTATGTGCTTGTTTTTGGTAAGAGGAATCAAATCAGGTTCTGTAAAAGTATGTAAAATAAAAACTTAAACTGATTTCTCCCAAATAATATATAAATGGTAGAGCAAATACAGAACACCGAACGGTTCGGCATGTTTGATCTGATCGCAAACAAATTATAAATTGAATACCATATACAGCGAATATTGTGCGGATGACATTGGTTGGTATGTTTACATCAAATTCGTCAAGCTTACCATCAGTTGAGCATAAGAATAGCTAATTACATATCTACGTCAGTGCTGCCAGGATATTTCTTTCACTTTTAGTATTTTTTTATTTTGGTTTATTATTGGTAAACGCCCTCTTAATTCAATCAATTCATTTCAAGACGATGTCCGTTTTATTTGATTCTTTAAGACGTCATCGCTCAAGTGACGTTTACTTATTGGAAATTCTGTTCTCCATAGATAATAATTATAATCCAAGCGAAGCGTGCGAACGCCACAGCAATGTCGCCTTGATATATTTATTATGATTAAATATTGTGAGTTGCCTATCCATTCTGTCACGGAATTCTGATATGTCATCAGTCTTGTAATTTATCTATTGTCAGTGTCATTGTCCTCCTAAAATTAAAGGATATATAATTGACAGGTTTGAATTTCGCAGTGTCAAATACACTCGTATTTATCAAAGTCTTGAGGCACTAGCTATCGATGTAAACCCTTTATACAATATGGACATTTTGAAATTTCCAGCAGGTTGTGGTTAAAAAGCACACACACACACTTACCGACATAATAACGAATTGGTTTTTCTATCTGGCGAGACGTTAGCTACCTACAAAAAACAAGTATATATTTTAAGGACACTTTTTTAAAGGTACAAAGAAATTCAGACCAGGTGTACTAGGGAGTAAGCGTCTTCTGTCTCATTAACGACACCCGTGCTTCATTTGATAATAGTTACGTAATATGATATGTCCTCAACATTCTGTGCATTGATCTTATTTGAAGCACATTGCTACATTTTCTGTAGTCCAAACGTTTATCTGGAACTTGAAATACAAATACAGTTGTGTGATCGCACAACGTTCCAAAAACATAGTGCGCACATCGTGCAGACATCCTGCGCACAGATGTGTGATGTGCGATACAAACCGCACAAATGTGCGATGTAAACCGCACAGCTAACGATAGGTTTATAAATATTACGAAATAACTAGTTATACGAAAACATATACATACTTCGTGCGCACATCGTGCAGACATCGTGCATCGACATCGTGCGCAAATCGCACATCGTGGAACGTTGTGCGATCACACAACTGTATAATAAAAACACGGTCAGAAAATATGTTTGTTATGTAACTTTATAACAGGTGGTCGCACGAACGTGATGAATGTGTGCAGATCTGAAGTGTGACAAAAGACAAAAAGTCGTCACGTTACTTATGCTACCACTGTTACCGCAGAAAGTCCCTTTGAAGTACCGAATCATGTTGGTATTATTATAGTATAGCAGAAAGTCGATCAGCGGACCAGCTTGCGTCATGATGGCATAACTACGACTTCGACCACACTTGATATTTTGAATGTTCTCAATGAAATTTTAGGAGGGTAATCAGGCTTTGTCAGTCTACCATGTTATATATAGCTCCGAACAATGACTTAAACAGTCCAATTGAATATACCATCATTTTTGGATGTATATTTGTATAGCTGGAATAGAATGAACTTAATTTGTTTATAATTACACAGGACCAAGAGGGGAGAAGGGAGATGAGGGGGAACAGGGGCCGATGGGGCTCCTTGGTTTCCCTGGATACAAGGGTGATAGAGGTGATATTTATTGTTGTACATTGTTTCGCTGGCTATGTTGTTGCGCCTTCTTGTTATGTGTTAACATTGCTGTACTTTCTTGTTTTGTGTCAACATTGCCGTGCCTTCTTGTATCGTGTTAACATTGCTGTGCTTTTTTGTTTTTGTTTTTTTGTGTTGAAATTACTGTGATTTCTTATTTTGTGTCAACATTGTTGTGCATTCGTTTTATGTTAACATTGTTGCGCTTCCTTGTTTTGTGTTGACGTAGATGTACGTTCTTGTTTTGTGTAAACATTTCTATACTTTTTTGTTTCGTGTTAACATTGCTGTGATTCGTTGTTTTATGTTAACATTGTTGCGCCTTCTGGTTTTGTGTTAACATTGCTATGTTTTCTCGCTTTGTGTTAACATTGCCGTACTTTCTTGTTTTGTGTTAACATTATTGCCCTTTCTTGTTCTGTGTTAACATTACTGTACTTTATTGTATGAACGTTTCGTTGTCATTTCGTACTTTGTTTACCATCATGACGATACCATATTGTTTACCCCTCGAGACGAAGATCAAAGACAATGTCACTCTCACTATTTTGTTATTTAAAGAAAATCTGTTGTCACCTCTCAAGGCATTTATTTTTAAATAGATTTCAATCACATTTCATATATTGGTCAAGTTGAGAATGAGGATGCTCAAACAAGTCGGCTTCGTGGCTTATACCAGGATATTTTTTAGGGTGTAATGTATCATCTCGTCAATAAAGTACTGGTGTAGTATCATAATAATGTTATACAGATGTAATGTATGATGTTGTGGCTCTATTCACGCCATGATGTTGTTTTCAAAAAGTGCAAGTAAAATAAGAACATGTGTCCCGGAAGGGTAAGCGTCTTCAACTCGCGGACAACACCCACAATCTGTAATAGGTCAGATAAAACAAAGAAAGTTATCTGTAAGGCACATGAGAGATCACCGAACACGTTGATGGGGACGATATGGTATGGTTTGACAATGTTTATATGACCGATTACCGAATCGGGCAATTTCTTTATCTCATCCAAATGCACATAATAATTGTTTGTTCATTTTATGATTTAGTTGTGACATTTTAGGTACAGGACGACCGTTTAGCGTTGAGAGTTGACCAAGAGAGTTCTTAAAGTTGCATGATAAAAAGATTGTTGTATCCGATCATGTTGTTTGTGCATTCTCTGATTAAGATGGATAAATCTCGACTATTGGGTCACACAACTATATGTTGTCAATTTGTAGTATCATTATTTAAGGTTCAGCTACAAACTGTGATTGTCGATAGCAATAGTTGACTAAAATCATAAGTTCATTAACAGAATCAATTAAACAAAATTTTTGATTATATTTCAATGCTATCGAACTGTCAACGTCGTATTCAGGAAAAAAATGATTAATTCTCGTTGTTGTCTCCCTTGTTTTGTTATTTGCAATTTTCTGTGTTTCTGACTATGATGTCTATTGACTATTGTTTGTTAACAAGTTAACGTTGGTATTGTGTTGTCATTCATTAGGTCGCTTTCTGGTCACTACAATCGTTGTACCAGTGTGTGTCTGTTCCTTATAGATCTATAACCTCATATAAACATATGCAAGACACAGGGCCGCCTTGCATTGCACCCTTGTATGTTTGGTATTGTATCAAAGGCCGGGTTGTAGAAATGGTGTATAAATCAAGCTAATTCAAAATAATGATATGTCATGTTTTCAAACTGTTAAGGCCTCTTCATAATTTATGGATATTCCAAAATAATTAAATGTTACAATATGGAAATCCAGAAAAATGCATTCCTTGGCTTCTTCTCCAATGCTTAAAACATTATTGTAGTGTTGGATGGGTTATGCGATCGTTACAATTTCTACAACATTCTGTGGACGACTTATTTAGTGCCCGACAATTATGCTAATTTCGCCATCAGAGCAGCATCTTCAATCAAAATTAACAAACGTTAATTAGATTTTTTACCCATTTTCCCGCCTTTTTTGTTATAAAAAGTTAACATAAATCTTTCGAAAATAATAATTATTGATCAAAAAAGTGTCGTTTTAAATGTTAAAATTTGCAATTGTTGTATTGTGTTGTGTAATTTATTTCTTAAAATTCCAGGTGATTCCGGAGTTAAAGGCCAAAAAGGAGAATTAGGCCCCAAAGGACATTTAGGTCCCATGGGACCTCCAGGACCAAGAGGTATGTTGGTTATACACTAATAATAGCTACAAGCCAAATAGGGTTTCACTGTGTCAAGCATCCTTTTTCATTCCTATTATTTCTAACATTTTAAGTAAACCTGATCTGTGCTCTCTTTATAAATGAAAAAGACTAATATTTTGATTTTTTTAATTTCCAGTCACGAAGATCAAATATTAGGATTATTCAGATTTTGTATTGGGATTGGTTACTGAAATAATTCGTCGCCTGATTTTGCTCTATGAGATCAGTCTATCTCGGCTAAGGTCTGATGTTATGTTACAAAATCTATATTGAGTTGAGATTTACAGCATATCAGGTCAAGACTTTGATAACTCGATTTCTTAACAGATACGGGGAATATATTCCCTTTGTCTTTCACACAATGATATCAATATTACAAAAGTCATGAACTACTGTGTACAAATTCGATTGAATTCCATCCTTTGTGGCAATCCGACAGGAGGCAATTGAATATAACATAGTTTTATTTATGACGTCATATTGCGCCAAATATCTGGTTAATGTACGAAAATTGGAAGAAACTGTGAAGTACCCTATCATTGCACAAAACGTCACATTTTTATGACGACATTTAGTTCATGTTATATAGGTATAAATCAGTTTCCGGTAAAATAGCACCGAACATATTAGCCGGCATAAGATTAGCCCTCATATGTTCTGTATTGGGAAAATCATTCTCTGACAAATGTGGTTATTCTACTCTCATTACGTTACAAACAATTATATAAGTTATAGATATTTTCAGATTCATGCTGAGAAATCTAGTTTGCCGATGTTCACACCGGTGTTCTGAGAACAGACACCACTGCTCAATTATGACAGTTGCACAATGATAGTAAAGGGACCACTATCTTAATATTATATATCAATACGCGTTTTATTTATTATCATGGTGTTTTAACTAATTGTAATATCAACAAAAATGTGTTATGTCGACTGTTAATGTAATCTGATTACGTTATAAACTTGATTTAATCTCTCACCACCGACCTCCTAACCATGGAACGTCATCACTGAATTGGTCACCACTACTCTGGTCACCACTACTCTGGTCACCACTTATCTGGTCACCATTAATCTGGTCACCATTAATCTGGTCATCACTAATCTGGTCACCACTAATCTGGTCACCATTAATCTGGTCATCACTAATCTGGTCACCCTTAATCTGGTCATCACTAATCTGGTCACCCTTAATCTGGCCACCACTAATCTGGTCACCCTTAATCTGGTCATCACTAATCTGGCCATCACTAATCTGGTCGCCACTTATCTGGTCACCACTAATCTGGTCATCCCTGATCTTATCACCACTGATAAAATCACTATAATCTGGGGACAACTAATCTTGTCACATCAAAACTGATCACCACTAAGTTTGTCATCACGACTAACCTGGTCATCACTAATCTGGTGACCACTAAACAGGTTACACCACTAAACAGGTCAACACTAATCTGGTGACCACTAAACAGGTTACACCACTAAACAGGCCAACACTATTCTAGTTACCGCTAATAGGTTACACCACTAAACAGGTCAACACTATTCTAGTTACCACTAATAGGTTACACCACTAAACAGGTCAACAATATTCTAGTTACCACTTAATAGGTCACACCACTAAACAGGTCAACACTATTCTAGTTACCACTTAACAGGTCACACCACTAAACAGGTCAACACTATTCCAGTCAACACTAGTCTGATTGTCCACAAAATTACCTGTATATGTGGAAATGGTTGAATTATTAAGCTGTTATTAACTATTCTTTAACAACTGGCTCCTTTCCCAGGATTTGCAGGTAGTAAAGGAGACGAGGGCCGAAGGGGGAGAAAAGGGGCACGAGGGGCGACAGGAAAGACTGGAGCCCAAGGGAGGCACGGTAGTTCTGGTTTACCGGGAAAGAACGGACATAAAGGGGATAAAGGAGAGAGAGGTTTCCAGGGCAACGGTCGCAACTGCTCATGTATGTAAATAAGATTTATGTACTTTAATCGTATTTACTCATCATTATAGTTTAAGCTTATTCTGTACAGAATTATAACCTAGAGGGAGAGAGTCAATTATGCGACTATACGGGTTTATCATGGGAACGAAATTATTCTCAGGAACTGGCAAGTATCGTTATTTTAATATGACAAGTTTCTTTTAAGACTATATATAAGTGTTATTCGCCAAATTAGCGTTTATCGACACCCAATGGTATATTCGTATAGTATATATATATGATAAGTATTTCTTTTCCAGGTCCGAAAGGTGACAAAGGCGACAAAGGTGTCCGAGGTCTGATTGGTTTTACGGGTTACAAGGGTGATAAAGGTTAGTAATATTTGTATTATTGTATGTATCAGGACCACAAATTAATACAACCTAGATAATGAATTGTTAATACATTTACATAAGTAAAACATTTTGTTGCAAAAGAATATAATTCACTTTTCCTTAGAATTGCTGCGATTTGAATCATTTGTTACTATACGTGTTTCTGCTCTGTGTTGTGTAAAAAAAAAATCATAAGTTTGAGAATCTAGATATGGGAAGGAGCTTATTTCTGAATTTGCTTTATGTTTTTTGATGAAATATGGTGTAAGAATAATATCAACCCACTCGACATCCTTAGAACCATTGTCTATGAAGTCAATGACCTTGTGCTTTAGAAATCATTAGCTACCTGATCAAATTTCTGCAGTTTCGCCATAATAGTTGTTCACCTTCTAAAACGTTTAAGGTACAACTTAAACCACATATCTCATCTCATCACAAGTCACTTACTGATTAACTGCTTTCAAAATCTAGATATACTGTGTCGCGAGAGGATAAGTCTTTTCTGTACATAGGAACGCTTGTAAGTTAATTATAAGTAACACATTTCTTATAATCCCTAACAGCCCTTATAAAGCATTGGAGCTGTGTTGACATTTAAACGTTCTAGGAGCTATCACACTGCTTTGAGTTATTTCTAAGCAGCTCTGACTCTTTAGGGATCACTGTCAAATATTGTTAGAATATTAACCAGCATTTGATACATCTTAAATTGTGTTCTTTTTTTTCCCTATTCAGGCGACCACGGGACAAAGGGAGAAAAAGGTACGTCGTTTTGTTGTGTCACGTTTAACTCACCAAAGTAAAAATAGGGGAACTTTTTCTAGGAAAGTTTTATAGCCAGTGTGTAGGAGTGGATACTGGTGATATATAAAAAAAGTAGTTTGTATAGGAAATAAAGGTCAGAGTTTATATTGATTTACAGAGATGTAAATAGCCTCGACACATGAATGTTATTTATACTTAGTGTAATGTTTATCTACCGAAGTTCTATCAGTGTTGTTACATTATAATATTCGTGATTTTAATTCTTGTTTATTTACAAAAGATTGTTTTTACTTCGAGATCGATATATTGATGAAGGATGTATATGTTATTGTCTTAAATGGAATATAGACAATATTTAATTGTTTTATTAATCAGAATTTAGATTTTGAAATAATTATAGATTGATAACAATCAATTAGCATACCGATGAAATGATAATTATTAATTTTTAGTAAAAATATATACTTTATCTCTTGTGTTCACGTGATTACATCGTTGGCCTTAAATTCATATGTGTGTTATCGTTTTGTTGTTGTTTTTTTGTTTGTTTTTTTTTTTCATTTTCATTCTGGTATTTAGTTATCGACGATGTTGTTTTGCTCACATGCTATAAATATGTTTGTCAAACTTTCTTTAACTCCTGACAATTGATAATATGGTAGTGGAAAGTCTAACTATGTGATTTGATGTAATGACATTGGTCTAACCGATTAAACTTACTGTGACGCTGGTCTTCGCTGAAGTTTGCGTGTCAGCCGGTAAAATAAGCATATCTTATTTTTCCATGCATGTTATTATCTTTCCATTGATAGCAAATTCAGGACCTAAAAGCTATTAAAGATTTCAAATAAATAGAAATCGATATTTTTTCTGACTTTCCGTGAAGAATTATTTGATTTGAAAAATAAAAATCTTGCGCATGCGCGGACACGTAGCCTGCGATGTAGGAGTACTGGCGACCACGATGAAGCGCATTCGACAAAACACCGACGAGAAAAGCAGTTGAACAGCTAAACAGCGCAATAAGGACGACAGTGTTATTTTAGATGTGTTACTTGAAGTATCTTATAACTGTTGGTTGCGGGTTTATCTCCTTGGCTCAGGTGACATACTTCGAGGTGTGCCTCCCCCGCTATGTTTTTTAACGCGTGTGACCTAAAGACCATGGCACACATAATTTTCATTTAGTACATCTGTACTAAGTGCATTTTCAGCTCCGTGTGTTCAATACACGTTACTATCCTGGTGAGCACATTACCAACGTGTCTTAACACAGACCCAGCAATAAACATAACACACGTTCGCCACATACCTCGCAGATGAAAGAAAATGACTTTTTTTTTCTTATATTCGAACAACTGATGAGAATTGAAAATTCTACTCTTTTCACACTAAACATACTCATGTATGAAATTTAACTTTTTTCAAATACATAAAATAGCGACGTGGTCTCTTTTAAAACGTTACACGAAAACAATGTGCGCATTATACAAAGAGCGCTGACATCCCTGTATGCTCATCGTTCTGTAAGCATAACACGCTATATACATGTACAATGTGTGCTTTACAGTGCTATATATAAGCTGTTAATTGAACACCAGTGTCTTCCTTATAATATCACTCAACATTGAGGGAACAGAACGCTGTCTCGAAAATCGTGACAAATGCATATTTCTTGAATTAGCTCAATTTGTCAAATTTGCACATTTTGCAGAATAATCTGTCTTTAAGGAACCTAAAAATGGCAAACGCAAATGTCAAAATACAAATATAACAACTGTTCTTGTAGTCTCGATGATTGGTACTTTTCTTTTTGAAGATATATATTTTAAATCTGTAACTTCATATTTGAAATTGCTTATTTGTTTTCAATTCTACAAGCTTTGAATATGTCGTTAATCCTGTTGGAGTCGAATTGCTGCTTAAGAACTTTTAGGAGTTTTACATTGAAGGTGTCAAACTGATCACAATCCGAAATTGTTTGCGTGACTCATTTTTTGTGTGACTTACTTATTCTATTAAGTAAGTGGCATATTTTATAAAAGTGTATTTAATTTATCGCTGTTGATGACTAGAGCCGTACCCATCCTATTACCAAATTCGGAATTTCAATCAAAATTGTGTTTTGTATATGTGTTCTGACATTGAATATCAGATTCATTTAAAAAGGGGAAGCATGAAACTAAAAGAAGGACATTTAAAAAAGTAAAATTCACCATGGCCATTGGTACATTCACGTTAAGTTGTGATAAGCATGGCCAAACGACATTACTTTAAATATATTTACCAATAGACCCAATTAAACTGTACGTCCCATTTAAGCGACCATATCATTATTCAAAATCATAGAAAACATCGTTGGGAGAGAGAAATTGGGAAGTACAAAAGTTTGGTATAAAAATAACTATAGCATTCATACCATTTTGTTACGTCCTGTTGTAGGTTATGGGGAGAGGGGGTTTCCAGGTTTCCAAGGTATCCCAGGTCCAAAGGGAGCCAGAGGTGACAAGGGCGATAAAGGAGACGGTGAGTTTGAAATACCGTTAATGCATTATCACAGACTTTCTGAATTTAATAATTATCAATCCTTAGAGTAGTGACTAACTCGTAATGATATGGTTCATAACATTTAAAGTTGGTCTGATTTTTCCTCCTTATATATATATATTTGGTATTACTTGATTGTATTTTTGTCAAAAACGTAATTTACTTACCCATTTTTATTTTGTCAAAAACGTAATTTACTTACCCATTTTTATAGGAACCACGGAACCAAATGATTTCCCATAGACGATAATGTTAACGTTTACCACTGTCCTGCTTAAATGGAGTTTTCAAAACTGGTCCACTAGCCATAATTTTGAAGAATGTCATCTCGGAAACCTGTAAATAGAACGATTAAAAATTCTACCAATTTGAACTTTTTTTTATATGGATTCATTCACCTTCCTATTAAATGTTCTGTCTGCCCAAACGGGAAAAACCCACAATCTATTTTTGATTGGTTCTGTGGTCCCTATAAAGCGTAGCATAAACATAAAGAGAAGCATCGGTTTTTCACATCTCAAACTTTTTGCAGTATTCTCTTCCGTAGCCATGGACAACTGGCGGATGGCTACCTCAGTGCCCTCTGTGACGTATAGAGGAGGTAAGAAGACTATTTAAGCATGTTAATATATCTTCTAGGATGTTGATATAGCGTTATACATACAAGTATTTATGATATGGTGATCATTGGTCACGACAAGAGGCATGTGTAACCCTGAACATTGAAGGACTAGAGCGATTGTGTACAAATTAACTATTGTGTTTAAACTTTAAGTTCGTCACGTAGTTAACGTAACGTAGTCATCAGTCTATGTTGAAGGGTATAAGGTCACCTTTAACAAACTTTGTTGACGAGTCATGCTAATACCCCGTCATTAAATTGATTTGGTATTTATACAATAGTAGCATGTTTTGTAGCTGGATATGGATACTGGAAGTCGATAAGTGATGAAGGATTAAAAATCACACTTTATTACTTATGAAGAAGAAAACGTGTTCAAGGATGGTAGTCACCGATGAAGATTAAAAGTCAACTTCACACTGTCAATTTTGATTTACTGATAGGGGGTTCTTGGGTATACCATATGAGCTTGATCACTTTGAATTCGTTGCCACACGTCTTTTTACCATAGCTTTTATCAATCCATATGAACAATATCTACTGACGTAACTAGTTAATTACAGAAGAGAACGTTTCTCGGCTTAGATAGCATGTCGGTGATACGGTCTATGAAATTAGAATTATCGAGTACATTCTTGTGCAGCTATGACTTTACTATCGGCCAATTGAAAATATGTTCAGTTTCGTTTATGTCAATGTGTTGCTTTTAAATGTATACCAAGTCATCCACAATGTCTCTGTCATAAATCTTTGGTTTTATTGAGTTTAAAAGTATGATTTTGTAAGGCTGAAACTCATTTTAAATATCGTTCTTTTCTTTACAGAGAGAACTCCGTCTTCAACTAAAGGTAATGTAGTGGAGCCGAATGTTGACTGTGTATAACGATTACTTAATGATACATCATTCCTGGGGTTCAGGGTCTAGTTATTATATCTCCAGGCCAATATTTGAACGTTAAAGTAATATAATTATTTTCTCTTTGTTTTCATGGTAAATACTCAAATGTGATTGGTCGAAAAATTCTTTTCATTCTTTTATAAAAGAAATTCGAGAATGGCGCGAAAAATGTGACGTCACAATACGACAATTGACGTTGCGTATTGATTTGAGAAAAAAAATCCCATTTAAAACCAGTAAAATTGTACATAAAACATGTTTTAAATTAGAAAATCATTTTCAAAAATTAATTATAAGCGTTGATGTCAATTCTTTTTTTAGTTTCATCGGGGTATGAAACAAGCAAAATTTGTTTCATACCCCGATGAAACTAAAAAAAAACGACATCAATGCTTAAATAAAAAACCATTAGTTTTCAACAATAAGCTAACAACAAACTCGGTAATATATGTAACATGTTGTTGTGTCGTTTTTAGCTCACCTGGGCTCACCTGGGCTCACATGGGCTCACCTTCACCAGGTGAGCTTATGGCATGGCGCGACGTTCGTCCGTCGTTTATCGTCCTGTGTTCGACACCCGGCCTCTGTCCCTTCAACCGCTACTTGTCATAAACGACTGAGTGTATTTTGACTGGATTTGGCCTGAAGCATCCTTAGGTCAACCATTTGTTAATGATGGGTATAGATAAAGTCAAGATTGGTTATTTATGCTAAGCTAACTTAACTTATTGTCTTTGGAACCAGGAAACTAAATTAGATTAAGAAGTGCAGACGAAGATTCCAACCCGGGAAAAGTATTTTTTATTTGACTTAAAAGAGAGTGTTTTTCCATTTTCACTTAAATCTCTTGATAAGCGATAGTTCCCTCCAATTTGTATATCGTTCATGCTCAGTTTGAAAAATGTATGTTATTGCCATGGTAACCAAATTCACTCCTGACAAAACCAAGATATAGCGAAAATGTATAATTTTAATCGCGTTTCTTTCTAAATTTAAATAATGCTGTGTTGTTCTTTATGATATTAGCCTGAACGAATCAGTCAGGATATTTTCCTTTCGATTTCCTTTCATTTCCTTTCACAGTTCAGTTCTCTTTTATTAAATTCACCAACATACTGTATATGAAATATCGCCGATGGCGGTCAATACCAACAGTTAAATTGTAAATCTAAATTAACCATTAACTGTAGAAGTTAATATATAAAATGGAATGTTGTATGGTAATTTGAAGAAATGAAATGTGAAACAAACTTTGATCTTGTATTAATTTTCATGAAAATCATTTAACTTTATGCAGCATTTATTGTCTAGAAGTATATCTTATAAATGCGAGGTAAATAATGCAATGAATCACAAGATGAAATGGTAAACACTCTTTGATCTGGTGTTAATTTTGTGAAATGCATTTAACTGCATGCAACAATAATTATCTAGAAAGTACATCTTCAAAAAACATGGTAAATAATGCGAAAAATCACTACACGAAGAGTACATATATTTCAGCTAATCATTGTTTCGTTTTTCAAACACGATTATTGAAACTGATCAGACGTACCGAAACAATAAATTACCCTCCATCTTTCTCCCAAGACGGGCTAAAACACCACTTCTCTTAATTACTTTATACTGCCAAATTAGCGTCTTTTTAAATATGAAAACGAATTAAGAGAAGGAACCATCTATTTCTGAAACAAGATAGAGTACGTGTGTCTCATCTTTTATGATCTCAAACTTAGATAAGTACTGCTGAACTTTACACAGATGTCACGTGTTGAACGCATGTCTCATCTATGTTGTATAGTAGGATGCAACACGATACTTGCCCTTCATGTAATTGCGTTAAAGAAAAAACGGTTTGACTCTCGGTCGAAAGGAAATGATTGTCTTTTATATTTGATAGTTTCACCTTTGAAAGAATATTTTTTTATAATCAAGTATTATCACTAAACTGTTGCAAATATTAAATTGACAGGTAACCAGTTATATACTAATTCAGTTATGACATGCATTAAATTTGTATTTATTTCAGCATACTGTGAGTTCGTCTAATGGAAAATTTAAATATGTAAATTTGATAACTTGGTACTATGGACAAAAATAAATACTTATCATGTCATCTGCTTTTTAAAACCTGTGACATTATTTACATACATATTAAATCCTTGTTCTGTAACGTTATAATGATTGTGATCAGTTTGAACCTTCACAGTTATCTGATATCTTTAAAGAAAAGCAATATACATCTGATGTATCATGATAAACTGAAAACCAACAACGTAGAGTAAATTGTCATTAAAATTGGAGATTTAATTAACACGGACGTTGGTATTGTCAGTGTATACAAATCTACTCTAATCCTACTCTAATACGTATATCGTGTCTGTCTCGGTGTAACACATGTATATCGTGTCTGTCTCGGTGTAACACATGTACATCGTGTCTGTCTCGGTTTAATACACATATATCGTGTCTGTCTCTGTGTAATACACGTATATCGTGTATGTCTCGGTGTAATACACGAATATCGTGTCTGTCTCGGTTTAATACACATATATCGTGTCTGTCTCTGTGTAATACACGTACATCGTGTCTGTCTCGGTCTAATACACGTATATCGTGTCTGTCTCGGTGTAATACACGTATATCGTGTATGTCTCGGTGTAATACACGTATATCGTGTCTGTCTCGGTGTAATACACGTATATCGTGTCTGTCTCGGTTTAATACACGTATATCGTGTCTGTCTCTGTGTAACACGTATACCGTGTCTATCTCGGTGTAACACGTATATCGTGTCTGTCTCGGTGTAATACACGTATATCGTGTCTGTCTCGGTGCAATACACGTATATCGTGTCTGTCACGGTGTTATATATGTATATCGTGTCTGTCTCGGTGTAATACACGTATATCGTGTCTGTCACGGTGTTATATATGTATATCGTGTATGTCTCGGTGTAATACACGTATATCGTGTCTGTCTCGGTGTAATACACGTATATCGTGTCTGTCTCGGTGTAATACACGTATATCGTGTATGTCTCGGTGTAATACACGTATATCGTGTCTGTCTCGGTTTAATACACATATATCGTGTCTGTCTCGGTGTAATACACGTATATCGTGTCTGTCACGGTGTTATATATGTATATCGTGTATGTATCGGTGTAATACACGTATATCGTGTCTGTCTCGGTTTAATACACGTATATCGTGTCTGTCTCTGTGTAACACGTATACCGTGTCTGTCACGGTGTAACACGTATATCGTGTCTGTCTCGGTGTAATACACGTATATCGTGTCTGTCTCGGTGTAATACACGTATATCGTGTCTGTCTCGGTGTAATACACGTATATCGTGTATGTCTCGGTGTAATACACGTATATCGTGTCTGTCTCGGTGTAATACACGTATATCGTGTCTGTCTCGGTGTAATACGCGTATATCGTGTCTGTCTCAGTGTAATACACGTATATCGTGTATGTCTCGGTTTAATACACATATATCGTGTCTGTCTCGGTGTAATACACGTATATCGTGTCTGTCACGGTGTTATATATGTATATCGTGTATGTCTCGGTGTAATACACGTATATCGTGTCTGTCTCGGTGTAATACACGTATATCGTGTCTGTCTCGGTGTAATACACGTATATCGTGTCTGTCTCGGTGTAATACACGTATATCGTGTCTGTCTCGGTTTAATACACCTATATCGTGTCTGTCTCTGTGTAACACGTATACCGTGTCTGTCTCGGTGTAATACGTATATCGTGTCTGTCTCGGTGTAATACACGTATATCGTGTCTGTCTGGGTGTAATACACGTATATCGTGTCTGTCTCGGTGTAATACATGTACATCGTGTCTATCTCGGTGTAATACATGTACATCGTGTCTGTCTCGGTGTAATACACGTATATCGTGTCTGTCTCGGTGTAATACACGTATATCGTGTCTGTCTCGGTTTAATACACATATATCGTGTCTGTCTCGGTGTAATACACGTATATCGTGTCTGTCACGGTGTAATACATGTATATCGTGTCTGTCTAGGTGTAATACACGTATATCGTGTCTGTCTCGGTGTAATACACGTATATCGTGTCTGTCACGGTGTTATACACGTATATCGTGTCTGTCTCGGTGTAATACACGTATGTCGTGTATGTCTCGGTGTAATACATGTATATCGTGTCTGTCTCGGTTTAATACACGTATATCGTGTCTGTCTCGGTGTAATACACGTATATCGTGTCTGTGTCGGTTTAATACACGTATATCGTGTCTGTCTCTGTGTAACACGTATACCGTGTCTGTCTCGGTGTAACACGTATATCGTGTCTGTCTCGGTGTAATACACGTATATCGTGTCTGTCTCGGTGTAATACACGTATATCGTGTCTGTCTCGGTGTAATACACGTACATCGTGTCTGTCTCGGTGTAATACACGTATATCGTGTCTGTCTCGGTGTAATACACGTATATCGTGTCTGTCTCGGTGTAATACACGTATATCGTGTCTGTCTCGGTTTAATACACATATATCGTGTCTGTCTCGGTGTAATACACGTATATCGTGTCTGTCTCGGTTTAATACACATATATCGTGTCTGTCTCGGTGTAATACACGTATATCGTGTCTGTCACGGTGTAATACACGTAGATCGTGTCTGTCTCGGTGTAATACACGTATATCGTGTCTGTCTCGGTGTAATACACGTATATCGTGTCTGTCACGGTGTTATACACGTATATCGTGTCTGTTTCGGTGTAATACACGTATATCGTGTCTGTCTCGGTGTAATACACGTATATCGTGTCTATCTCGGTGTAATACATGTACATCGTGTCTGTCTCGGTGTAATACACGTATATCGTGTCTGTCTCGGTGTAATACACGTATATCGTGTCTGTCTCGGTTTAATACACATATATCGTGTCTGTCTCGGTGTAATACACGTATATCGTGTCTGTCACGGTGTAATACATGTATATCGTGTCTGTCTAGGTGTAATACACGTATATCGTGTCTGTCTCGGTGTAATACACGTATATCGTGTCTGTCACGGTGTTATACACGTATATCGTGTCTGTCTCGGTGTAATACACGTATGTCGTGTATGTCTCGGTGTAATACATGTATATCGTGTCTGTCTCGGTTTAATACACGTATATCGTGTCTGTCTCGGTGTAATACACGTATATCGTGTCTGTGTCGGTTTAATACACGTATATCGTGTCTGTCTCTGTGTAACACGTATACCGTGTCTGTCTCGGTGTAACACGTATATCGTGTCTGTCTCGGTGTAATACACGTATATCGTGTCTGTCTCGGTGTAATACACGTATATCGTGTCTGTCTCGGTGTAATACACGTATATCGTGTCTGTCTCGGTGTAATACACGTATATCGTGTCTGTCTCGGTGTAATACACGTATATCGTGTCTGTCTCGGTGTAATACACGTATATCGTGTCTGTCTCGGTTTAATACACATATATCGTGTCTGTCTCGGTGTAATACACGTATATCGTGTCTGTCTCGGTTTAATACACATATATCGTGTCTGTCTCGGTGTAATACACGTATATCGTGTCTGTCACGGTGTAATACACGTAGATCGTGTCTGTCTCGGTGTAATACACGTATATCGTGTCTGTCTCGGTGTAATACACGTATATCGTGTCTGTCACGGTGTTATACACGTATATCGTGTCTGTTTCGGTGTAATACACGTATATCGTGTCTGTCTCGGTGTAATACACGTATATCGTGTATGTCTCGGTGTAATACACGTATATCGTGTCTGTCTCGGTGTAATACACGTATATCGTGTCTGTCTCGGTGTAATACACGTATATCGTGTCTATCTCAGTATAACACAGGACAATATTGCTTCGAAAAACAACAAAAATGTTCGACAGAGTCAAATTTTCCCATGATTCGAATATTTTGTCGATGTTATGTATGTATACGACTATTATTCCCTGTCATTTTATTATATGGCACCTGCCTTGACAATGGACAGAACGAACGTTTAAAGAGTTGTCGCAAAGATAAATCTTCATAAACTTCATCTGCAACTTAACTCTTATCCGATTTGTTTAGTATCTTTAAAGATTCATTGTTAACCAGTGACATATTTAGAGGCAGCATGTGTCATATTACCGGTCTGGGGTTAGTGATATAGTAACACATTTAACGTAATATTGTTACGTATGGCAGAGATAACGACGTCCACGACCAGTACTGTGACCACGCCCACTACAACAACCACACCCACAACAACCACGCCCCCAACTACGACAACAACGTTACCGCCCACCCTGGCGCCCAGACGGCGAGGTTGTATAATAAACATGGATTGTATTCCCCTCCACATGCATCTGGAACCGTATTATAACTGCCGGGTTATCTGTAGAAACTCTAACAAAGCATTCTTACACGTCAAACACAATAGTCAGATAAATAACACACACTGAAACTGACAGTTATTTATATTTAAGAGGTAGACATTTTGAAATGTTATGTTTATATTCATTATGAAACCAATCCGACTCAGTTACCATACTTAAAGACATGTTGACCTTTTTTTTCTTCTTCGTTAATTTGACTTATAGCTTTGTGATATTCATAAAAAGTAAATGAACAAGATACCTTTATTCAAATTTTGTACTTTTCATTAACAAGTGTTGATTGTAAAATTTAATTAAGAACTGTCCGTGTTACTGTTTGTACAAAGAATGCTGCGTTACTGTTATGTCTAGTACTTTAACTATTGAAATATATCTATTCACATAACAGTTGCTAACCATTGATTTCTTTCTCTCCCTCCTAATCCACTTCAGGCTCCCCATGGAGTCAAACCGGTGCCAACTCATCTGCCTTCCATGTGACGTCATCACCGGAAGTCACCTTCTTGTCTTTGGTGATATTTGTCGTCAGTCGTCTAGTGACAGTCGCCCATTGTATGTTAGAAATAATACATTATAATGATGTTTTTTGTTGTAAACATTTTCGTCTTTATTTATTTCAGTTTAACACACATTCATTTTTGTGCGTTATTTTGTTTTCTATGCTTGTAAATATTTAAATATTTATTCGTGCTTTTTATATTACGATTGAACGTTAGTTTACAAATCACGGTACATCGATAATACATTGTACATAAAATTAGATGTTCCATTTTATTTAAACTAATAAGAAATGGACATTAATATACAAGATATCTTTTCGTGGGAAGTTAATGATCTTGATATTAATTTTTATTGATCTATATTCATTTTTTTTTTTCATTTTGCGATACATCTCGAACAATATAAACTGTCAAATGATAGTTGATATCGATTTTGTTTGTAAATATTGGCGACACCATTGAATATCCTATAGAACATGCAGTGCATGTCTTTTCCTCACATATTAGCCCATATAAATAGTCATTAAGATTGTTCTTATTAAGAACACCCGCATGCATCCATATTTGTATTTCACCCTGCATGTCAGTGTAGATAGTATTGTATGCACGCATATAGAAACACAATCAAAACATGCGAAAAACAATAACCATTGTTATTAAGCATGTATTTGTTAATAACGAGAAACGTCATTGTTAAGGCCCACTTATCGTTGTCACATGTAAAATCTGACTTCAACAAAACAAATGTACTGAACAATAGTTTGATTGACATGCTATTGTGATACAAAGCATTGTCTTCAATCAGTCTTTCTCCTCTTTCACTGGCTTACGTTGGTTAGATTTACGTTTTCACTTTAACGTTGTATAACAATTTAATTTTGCATTTGTATCATGTTTTGTTGGCTCGTAGGCGTCCATTTTCTTCCATCTGATTACAATATGCATGAAGCAGATTTCCCCACGGAAGTGTAATTGAAATATATGCACGGTTATTTAAACATGCAATGCTTTTCGCATAATCAAATACAAACAAACGTAAAATCAATCGACTTTAATGCAAGGTGAAGCCGAGCAATCGTGTAAACAGGGATCTGAACACTAGTTATCCTGAGTATGTAGGCTTGTCATGACCAAATTAAGGCAGAGAGTGTAACATCAGTACAAATGGCAACAATTTGCAATCAATTGAGTTCATTCCGGGAGCTCTTTATCAAGGGTAAACTACCTCCTTTGTCCTTGGCTCCAATACACATATAATGACTACAACTCCATTCATGTTTCCACAGAAACGCCGTTAATAATTTGTACACAAATAACGATTCGGAAACTAAACGGATACAACTCACAGAGGGCTTATTTTACGTTGTGGGTAGGTCTTATGTCAATATTACTGTTAAACTTATAACATTTAATCAAAATCGCATTTGTCTTTCGTATATATAGGGTCTAGTAAGTAATAACGACGGTATGGTCCAATATAGGTACTGGATCCTAACATAGTGTTGTATAGGGTCTAGTAAGTAATAACGACGGTATGGTCCAATATAGGTACTGGATCCTAACATAGTGTTGTATAGGGTCTAGTAAGTAATAACGACGGTATTGTCCAATATAGGTACTGGATCCTAACATAGTGTTGTATATAGGGTCTAGTAAGTAATAACGACGGTATGGTCCAATATAGGTACTGGATCCTAACATAGTGTTGTATATAGGGTCTAGTAAGTAATAACGACGGTATTGTCCAATATAGGTACTGGATCCTAACATAGTGTTGTATATAGGGTCTAGTAAGTAATAAAGACGGTATGGTCCAATATAGGTACTGGATCCTAACATAGTGTTGTATATAGAGTCTAGTAAGTAATAAAGACGGCATGGTCCGATACAGGTACTGGATCGTAACATAGTGTTGTATAGGGTCTAGTAAGTAATAACGACGGTATGGTCCAATATAGGTACTGGATCCTAACATAGTGTTGTATAGGGTCTAGTAAGTAATAACGACGGTATGGTCCAATATAGGTACTGGATCCTAACATAGTGTTGTATAGGGTCTAGTAAGTAATAACGACGGTATGGTCCAATATAGGTACTGGATCCTAACATAGTGTTGTATATAGGGTCTAGTAAGTAATAAAGACGGTATGGTCCAATATAGGTACTGGATCCTAACATAGTGTTGTATATAGGGTCTAGTAAGTAATAAAGACGGTATGGTCCAATATAGGTACTGGATCCTAACATAGTGTTGTATAGGGTCTAGTAAGTAATAACGACGGTATGGTCCAATATAGGTACTGGATCCTAACATACTGTAGTGTTGTATAGGGTCTAGTATACAGTTATCAAATGGGTATGAGGGCGATAGTAATTTTGTCAGCCCCAAAGCAGCAACTGTTGCACGAGGGCTTTAGCCCGAGGGCAACCGTTGTTGATGAGGGACTGACAAAATTACTATTGCCCGAATTACCCCATTTGATAACTGTTTTATTATACCTTTACGTTTTGTTCTCTATACAGATGTTTGTGCTGCTATGAGAATCTGCTTTATAGTCCTCCATTAACTTGACAGACGTTTGTATGACCCTTTTAGTATTTTGGCTATCTCTGTCCGTTATTAATGACTCGATCTCTACGTCTGTAGCGTTTTGAAAACGGGATCCATGTTTGACAGTTTCTTGAGAGAAAACAAAATGTTAGGCTACCGTCTGCAACAACAAACAATCTGTGTCAATTAAGCGCTTGCATGTCGTTGTGTCTTTCAAACGATCTGACGACGTTACAGCAGGGGTGTGACAGTTCGCCGTGTGACAGTTTGCCGTGTGACAGTTTTTTCGAACTGCCACACGGTGTGATAGTCCTGGAAACACATGCGCAATCCTCTCGAGGCTGATAGTCAAATTATCACATTACTTTTATATAGAGAAAAAAACGTAAAGGTATAATAATAAGTAATAACGACGGTATGGTCCAATATAGGTACTGGATACTAACATAGTGTTGTATAGGGTCTAGTAAGTAATAACGACGGTATGGTCCAATATAGGTACTGGCTCTTAACATAGTGTTGTATATAGGGTCTAGTAAGTAATAACGACGGTATTGTCCAATATAGGTACTGGATCCTAACATAGTGTTGTATATAGGGTCTTGTAAGTAATAACGATCGACGGTATGGTCCAATATAGGTACTGGATCTTAAAATAGTGTTGTATAGGGTCTAGTAAGTAATAATGACGGTATTGTCCAATATAGGTACTGGATCCTAACATAGTGTTGTATATAGGGTCTTGTAAGTAATAACGATCGACGGTATGGTCCAATATAGGTACTGGATCTTAAAATAGTGCTGTATAGGGTCTAGTAAGTAATAATGACGATATGGTCCAATATAGGTACTGGATCCTAACATAGGGATGTATAGGGTCTAGTAAGTAATAACGACGGTATGGTCATATAGGTACTGGATCCCAACATAGTGTTGTATAGGGTCTAGTAAGTAATAACGACGGTATGGTCCAATATAGGTACTGGATCCTAACATAGTGTTGTATATAGGGTCTAGTAAGTAATAACGACGGTATGGTCCAATATAGGTACTGGATCCTAACATAGTGTTATATAGGGTCTAGTAAATAATAACGACGGTATGGTCAAATATAGGTACTGGATCCTAGCATAGTGTTGTAGAGCGTTTAGTAAGTAATAACGACGGTATGGTCCAATATAGGTACTGGATCCTAATATAGTGTTGTATAGGGTCTAGTAACTAATAACGACGGTATGGTCCAATATAGGTACTGGATCCTAACATAGTGTTGTATAGGGTCTAGTAAGTAATAACGACGGTATGGTCCAATATAGGTACTGGATCCTAACATAGTATTGTATAGGGTCTAGTAAGTAATAACGACGGTATGGTCCAATATAGGTACTGGATCCTAACATAGTGTTGTATAGGGTCTAGTAACTAATAACGACGGTATGGTCCAATATAGGTACTGGATCCTAGCATAGTGTTGTATATAGGGTCTAGTAAGTAATAACGACGGTATGGTCCAATATAGGTACTGGATACTAACATAGTGTTGTATAGGGTCTAGTAAGTAATAACGACGGTATGGTCCAATATAGGTACTGGATCCTAATATAGTGTTGTACAGGGTCTAGTAAGTAATAACGACGGTATGGTCCAATATAGGTACTGGATCCTAATATAGTGTTGTACAGGGTCTAGTAAGTAATAACGACGGTATGGTCCAATATAGGTACTGGATCCTAACATAGTGTTGTATATAGGGTCTAGTAAGTAATAACGACGGTATGGTCCAATATAGGTACTGGATCCTAACATAGTGTTGTATAGGGTCTAGTAAGTAATAAAGATGTTATGGTCCAATATAGGTACTGGATCCTAACATAGTGTTGTATAGGGTCTAGTAAGTAATAAAGATGTTATGGTCCAATATAGGTACTGGATCCTAACATAGTGTTGTATATAGGGTCTAGTAAGTAATAACGACGGTATTGTCCAATATAGGTACTGGATCCTAACATAGTGTTGTATAGGGTCTAGTAAGTAATAAAGACGGTCTGGTCCAATATAGGTACTGGATCCTAACATAGTGTTGTATAGGGTCTAGTAACTAATAACGACGGTATGGTCCAATATAGGTACTGGATCCTAACATAGTGTTGTATATAGGGTCTAGTAAGTAATAACGACGGTATGGTCCAATATAGGTACTGGATACTAACATAGTGTTGTATAGGGTCTAGTAAGTAATAATGACGGTATGGTCCAATATAGGTACTGAATCCTAACATAGTGTTGTATAGGGTCTAGTAAGTAATAACGACGGTATGGTCCAATATAGTTACTGGATCCTAACATAGTGTTGTATAGGGTCTAGTAAGTAATAACGACGGTATGGTCCAATATAGGTACTGGATACTAACATAGTGTTGTATAGGGTCTAGTAAGTAATAACGACGGTGTGGTCCAATATAGTTACTGGATCCTAACATAGTGTTGTATAGGGTCTAGTAAGTAATAACGACGGTATGGTCCAATATAGGTACTGGATACTAACATAGTGTTGTATAGGGTCTAGTAAGTAATAACGACGGTATGGTCCAATATAGGTACTGGATCCTAACATAGTGTTGTATATAGGGTCTAGTAAGTAATAACGACGGTATTGTCCAATATAGGTACTGGATCCTAACATAGTGTTGTATAGGGTCTAGTAAGTAATAAAGATGTTATGGTCCAATATAGGTACTGGATCCTAACATAGTGTTGTATAGGGTCTAGTAAGTAATAACGACGGTATGGTCCAATATAGGTACTGGATCCTAACATAGTGTTGTATATAGAGTCTAGTAAGTAATAACGACGGTATGGTCCAATATAGGTACTGGATCCTAAAATAGTGTTGTATATGGTCTAGTAAG
This sequence comes from Pecten maximus, assembly GCF_902652985.1. Taxonomy (NCBI): domain Eukaryota; kingdom Metazoa; phylum Mollusca; class Bivalvia; order Pectinida; family Pectinidae; genus Pecten; species Pecten maximus. The sequence goes on along the minus strand of NC_047023.1, from coordinate 4,372,150 downwards.
TAATAACGACGGTATGGTCCAATATAGGTACTGGATCCTAACATAGTGTTGTATAGGGTCTAGTAAGTAATAAAGACGGTCTGGTCCAATATAGGTACTGGATCCTAACATAGTGTTGTATAGGGTCTAGTAAGTAATAAAGATGTTATGGTCCAATATAGGTACTGGATCCTAACATAGTGTTGTATATAGGGTCTAGTAAGTAATAACGACGGTATGGTCCAATATAGGTATTGGATCCTAACATAGTGTTGTATATAGGGTCTAGTAAGTAATAACGACGGTATGGTCCAATGTAGGTACTGGATCCTAACATAGTGTTGTATATAGGGTCTAGTAAGTAATAACGACGGTATGGTCCAATGTAGGTACTGGATCATAACATAGTGTTGTATATAGGGTCTAGTAAGTAATAACGACGGTATGGTCCAATATAGGTACTGGATCCTACCATAGTGTTGTATAGGGTCTAGTAAGTAATAACGACGGTATGGTCCAATATAGGTACTGGATACTAACATAGTGTTGTATATAGAGTCTAGTAAGTAATAACGACGGTATGGTCCAATGTAGGTACTGGATCCTAACATAGTGTTGTATATAGGGTCTAGTAAGTAATAACGACGGTATGGTCCAATGTAGGTACTGGATCATAACATAGTGTTGTATATAGGGTCTAGTAAGTAATAACGACGGTATGGTCCAATATAGGTACTGGATCCTAACATAGTGTTGTATAGGGTCTAGTAAGTAATAACGACGGTATGGTCCAATGTAGGTACTGGATCCTAACATAGTGTTGTATAGGGTCTAGTAAGTAATAAAGATGTTATGGTCCAATATAGGTACTGGATCCTAACATAGTGTTGTATAGGGTCTAGTAAGTAATAAAGATGTTATGGTCCAATATAGGTACTGGATCCTAACATAGTGTTGTATAGGGTCTAGTAAGTAATAACGACGGTATGGTCCAATATAGGTACTGGATCCTAACATAGTATTGTATAGGGTCTAGTAAGTAATAACGACGGTATGGTCCAATATAGGTACTGGATCCTAACATAGTGTTGTATAGGGTCTAGTAAGTAATAACGACGGTATGGTCCAATATAGGTACTGGATCCTAACATAGTGTTGTATAGGGTCTAGTAAGTAATAACGACGGTATGGTCCAATATAGGTACTGGATCCTAACATAGTAGTTGTATAGGGTCTAGTAAGTAATAACGACGGTATGGTCCAATATAGGTACTGGATCCTAACATAGTGTTGTATAGGGTCTAGTAAGTAATAACGACGGTATGGTCCAATATAGGTACTGGATCCTAACATAGTGTTGTATAGGGTCTAGTAAGTAATAACGACGGTATGGTCCAATATAGGTACTGGATCCTAACATAGTATTGTATAGGGTCTAGTAAGTAATAACGACGGTATGGTCCAATATAGGTACTGGATCCTAACATAGTGTTGTATAGGGTCTAGTAAGTAATAAAGATGTTATGGTCCAATATAGGTACTGGATCCTAACATAGTGTTGTATATAGGGTCTAGTAAGTAATAACGACAGTATGGTCCAATATAGGTACTGGATCCTAACATAGTGTTGTATAGGGTCTAGTAAGTAATAAAGACGGTATGGTCCAATATAGGTACTGGATCCTAACATAGTGTTGTATAGGGTCTAGTAAGTAATAACGACGGTATGGTCCAATATAGGTACTGGATCCTAACATAGTATTGTATAGGGTCTAGTAAGTAATAACGACGGTATGGTCCAATATAGGTACTGGATCCTAACATAGTGTTGTATAGGGTCTAGTAAGTAATAACGATGTATGGTCCAATATAGGTACTGGATCCTAACATAGTGTTGTATAGGGTCTAGTAAGTAATAACGACGGTATGGTCCAATATAGGTACTGGATCCTAACATAGTGTTGTATAGGGTCTAGTAAGTAATAAAGACGGTATGGTCCAATATAGGTATTGGATCCTAACAAACAGATGCGTATTACTGGAAATAGATAATTGATCATGTACATGTAGTAATAACGACAGTACAGACAAGTAAATATTTGAACTTCCGAGGGAAAATTACATACGATCACATAATTACATATATAGATCATGGAACAGTCACACAAAAAGTAGATAATCAACGAAAAAATCGTTATGTTTGTGATCCCCTCGGTCGATATTTAATTCGCTGAGGGCCATTATGATTAATTAGATTAATTACTTAAATTCAATTTTGAACAAGTCGATTTCTAACACGATATATTGAGCTTAAGGTTGAAATATTTCATCCCTGCGCTACAAATTCGCACGAATGAAATCATAAACGCTGTTTTTACGGTGGCGTGTTCAGATCTTAGAATTCAAACCACAAACTGATAAAGTAACAATATGATCCAAATCCTTTGTACTTTTTAAGTAACATTGTACATCTCTTAGATAATACATAGTGCTATGCTTTAGCAATTGTCCGCATGCCTTTCTTTATTTAATTACATGTTTGCGTATATAAATGCATGTGTAGCTACATTTGTAACTACATGCCTGTAAGCCTATTTCTATGTATGCATACATGTCAATCATTTTCTTAGTTTACTTTTTTATAAATCATCTCAGCTATGAATAGAAGCTTATTAATTGTTACTGTGTCCGTATAACAGTTATGGAACCTTCAATGTTTAAATGATTTGTGCCTAAATTAAGTACATGTACATATTCAATGCTGCCATGTGTTTGATGCGTTATGCGTACAATTATTTATTTTGTTTACAGTAGAAATTGACAAATAAAACATGACTACTTCAGAACATTCTCTTATCACACAGGAAAAATATATTTTACATTCAGAGTTGTAAATGGAAACTTGACCAGTCAATGTCATTTATTTTTTATTTGCGAGGCAATTGAAACACTTCATTTGTATTAAACAGTATCATAACAGCTTTATAAACTCCGATTCTTTTTCTTACTAGAATGCAGGATAAAAATGGTTGGGATTCCCCTGCTCCTGCGTCAAGCGGGACCTGCATCCGGGGCCTGGATGACTGACCCGGATGGTTCGCCAAAACACTGGGTGACGAATAACAAGTATGCTAAGATACTGTATGAGTACCGATCCGATACTACATTTAAGGAGAACAGAGTGGATAATACGTACGATCTCTCCTATTTTTATTACTATGGATACGATCACGTGATCAGGAATGGATCATTTTACTTCCAATGGGCTGGAAGAAATATTGTGGTGAAATACGACCTCAAAGAAGCTATTGTATCGAGTGCAGCGGAAATAGATGGCGCTTCGTACAATAACAGCAGATACCTCTACAGTCAAGGACATTCCTATTTTGATATCGAGTATGACGAGAATGGTCTCTGGGTAATTTATAGTAAAGTCGCAGATGATAGGAATATTTATGTCGTTAAGTTAAATCCAAATACAATGGAGGCTATCCGAACGTGGAGAATCGGCATCGCTCCGGGCAGTTACGGAAATGGTATTATTGCCTGCGGCGTTTTGTATCTTATTCGAGATACTGTTAACGTGCAGACAGTTATTAACTTTGCTTATGACTTGTATAATGATGAAGTTGTACCGCTTAGCAAAGGCATACGATTTCGAAATCCTTTCGGTGCAAATAGCATGGTGTCATATGTGCCAAACTTACGTCATCCTAGAGACAGTAGGATCAACAGCTGGGATAACGGAAGGCAGTTGTCCTTTCAGATTCTTTTTGATTAGGACGAAGAGGAGGAGAGAAACTGGAGTCTTCTGTCGCAAAGAAATATCACCTGATTACTGCTATACATGAAAAATACACATTCAACACGTTCCTATTCTTGTAAATGCGCCGCAGTTCTCCCAAAACAGGCTTGAAAGACAGAGTGCGTGATTTGTCATCTAATTGGAAGCAACGCTGAATTATTTCTAAAAATATAGAACCATCAAGGAGGGAAGTATGGCAAATCATTCTTTTGTTATAATTCATTCCATTTTTGTCATATTTCATTGTTATGTTAGACAGTTATAATGGGAATGCCTATATAGAAATAGATTATACTTCGGATGAGGTCGCTCAATGACTTTCGGTTTACCGAGGGTTATACAATGTTTTATTCCATATCATAATGCTAAAATTTATTATCACCCTATAAATATTGAATTGAATATAAATCATTATATAATGGAATGGAATGAACGTGTTACAACTGAAACATTACATCAATGTATACCGACGGAAATGATACATGTGTATATAAAATTTGGATTATATTATTTTGATTTGATCTAATTTTAATATAAATATCTTAGTATTTCTAGAAAAATAAAAGCATGATATTTTTTATGACAAGAAACCGTTTAGTCAGTGAAGGTAGTATTTTTATTTATCAAATATCAACAAGCTTCTAATGATACGCCTAGTTTCCTCAATTTAATTTACGTAGTAGGATAACAAATTTCTTTATGACTTTTCCGAGGGTTTGATGTTTCATGCTATTGTATTCCTGTTTTTTTTTAATATTTGTCTCATCACCTTCTCAACAGAATAAACATCGGGGTAGTTGGATAGTGAAAGTAATCACATTGAAAACGAAAAGAGACATGACGTTTTATTGTTAAAGATTTTATCGATCTAGAGAATATATTTGATATTTGATATTTCTCCGTATGTCATATTTGTCAATTTTTAATATAAAAATTAATGATTTATTGTGTTGGTAAGCTTTATTGATTTCTCGAAAACGTGTTGGCAAAGTCAAACGCTTACTTACATGCTATGCTTTGTTATCGTTGAAATCACCGAAAAATAATACGTATCTGGGAGGTGTTGTTTTGTTTAATTATACTTATAGCATACTATATATGTGACACGCATGGAGAGAACAGTGTGTATGTGTACCTAGGTGTATGTATGTGTGTACATGCATCCATAACAGTGCACATGTTTACTGTACGTGTGTATGACAGTATGTGTGATGTGTGTCGTGTTTAATTCCATCCGGTAAGGTGAACGTGACTTTTTGTCAAATTGTCTTATGTTTTAGTATTCAAGTAATTTCAGATCAATTTTTTGAGAAAATACTTTTGAAAAATGTTTTGATTTTTAAACATTTTATCATGTTTGGATAATTATATTGCGGTTGAAAGTCATGATTTAGCAGAACGCAAACACAAAACTATTTGATAAAGAATGAATGACAATTGATATAGCGAATGATATATACGTTTCGGGTGATTCGAGTACATGTTACTACACATAAATCTATATATAGTAGCTCTGTTTGTCATCAACGTGACGTGCATGATATAGCAAAAATGTAATGAAAATGATATAGCTTGTATTTACATTAAATATAAGCAAGTAATGTAAAAATGAATTCCTTGCGAAGATTTAAGAAAGAACAAGTTCAATATATATAAATATATGTAAATACATCATGTAAAAATATGGTTTTCATGTTTTTATTGGAAGAATCGCCCGGGGGTCTGTTCTGTGGACAATGAAATCTCAACCCGAGTGTGAGATTTGGCTACGTGACTTGCCGAGTGATGGCCAGCCAAACTCTTATACGTGGGATGAGACACCCCTGTCCTCGGTACAGGCCTATGATTGATTTGTCTCTCATATGATTGATTTGTTTCTCACATACTTAAAAACAAAACAAACAAACAAACAAAACTGTAAGGTGTTGTGAAACATTTTCATCGCGATATCAATGCCTGGTGAAATGTGCGTCGAAATTGATGACGTTATCGTTTACGCTACATGAAATTGATGACGTTATCGTTTACGCTACATGAAATGATGACGTTACGCTATTGTGAGTAGCGTCATAACGCGTTTCAGCTGACTTCCTTACGACGTGTGAGATCGATTTTTCTCTTATCCTGGGCAGGGATTTCCACCAGAGTGAGATTAATTGAATCTAACATGGGTACGTTCCGTGTACAGGGATATCTAATCTCGAGTGTAAGAGTTTGACCAGTTAGCACAAGGCTTACCCGCGGAATAGACCCATGTTTGATTATTTTTCTCACATATTTGCAAGAAAATGTCTGGGGTTTTTTTATGAAAGTTTTACATCGCGTCATCTACAATGCACCCTGGAAGGTGCATCAAAATGTATGACGTCATCATTTACGACATAATTACTCAACGTAAAATGATGGCGTTACGTTGTTGTGTGCACCGTCATACAGCGCGTGCCAGCTGTCTTTACTCCCTGTGTGAAATCGATTTATCTTTTCCCTCTAACCGCAGGATAATGGTGAAATATTTGAGAATTTCTTTTCTCCTGCCCTGGACAGGGATATTAACAATTTTACCGGTGTGATATTTTTTATCAAGCCGTAGGTTGATACAAGCTGCACGTGCTCTTTGCACGTTTTCAACAACTGCATTTCGTCACGGCGACATTACAGTGACGTCACGTCGACCATTCAATGACGTCACGATAACATTTCCATGCATTGATGAAACGTCAATATTACATACATAAGAGGGTAAACAGGGTAAGAGAAAAATAATCATTCACCCCCATGGAAGTGAGACAGGGAAATCTCAACCCGGAGGAGAAGATTTTTAAGGTGCCAAACACTCGGCAAGCCTAGTGTTTGGCAGCTTAAGTTTCTTAACCCGAGATTCTATTAATCTAATCCCGAGCAACCACGGTATCACCCTGTGAAGTGTGTGAGAAATAAATATTCGTGAGAACCATATTTTCATCATATCATATCAGGCTATAAAGTCAATGTCGATGTTCACCAATCCCAGTATCCCGGCTGTACTTGTCTCGTGCCATAACAATTGTTGTTATTTTGGTGATATGTTCGTCTAGGTATGCACGACATTTACCAGCTATTATCCACGTAACAGTGCGCATGCTCCTGATAAGCTGATCGATATAATATATTACCTAAAAGTATTTTTGAATTCCATCGTGCTTATTATAGCATTAAACATCCATCGTATTTTTCCCAAATCTTACTACTTCAGAATTGTTACGAAACAAACGCTGTCGATATCACGTGACAGTAATTCGACCCGCTGCTTTATTAGATTAAAGACAAACAGTCCATGCTTCGGGGTAAAAAAAATAAAAAAATTTAGAGAAAATACAATAGGAAAAGTCTGGAAAATATATCTATAGTGTGATGTAAATATGTATATCATGATATTAGTCAACATTAAGACATTACATATTTTGTATGCATCGCTTCAAACATTTCTTCTGAGTGTATTTTTGGTTCAGAATATAGCTCGTTAAGGCCTTTTTGTTTCTGTCACATATTCTATAATATAAGTATTCGATATATTGCAGTGGAATTAAAACATTTCCGTCGGTTCTTATTGACAGATGAACAACGGTCATGCTAGAATGAGTGAATAGGATACATCATAACGGTCGTCCTGCTAAATATCGGCATAGAAGGATCTTTGTAATCGGTAATTATCAACAGTTAACAAGGTGGTCTTTAAGGATTAACATCAATTATTTTTTTCTGTTATACAGTCTAACAGAAAAAACTGGAGTGTACTCTAAATAAACCGCGAAGCGGTTTATGAAGAGAGTACACTCCAGTTTTTTCTGTTATGACTGTATAACAGAAAAAAAAATTAATGTTAATTCTTATAATCTAATTTCGTCTTATACACACCAAGATATTTCACTTTCTTTGGCGAACTCTTTTCTGTGATAAATTATTACGCAACGTCATCAGCCAATCAAAAATGACGTTACATTTCGCAACGTCAAAAATTTTGTTATGGAGGTATAACAAAATTATTTCAGCCAATGAAAATGCGTGTTTCATACAAAATTAAATTATAAAAGATATAAATTTGACAAGAGAAGTTATGGTAGGCCTGATACGAGGAAAGCATAGGAAGGAAGTCTGTACGACATGTTAGACGTGCGATCGGCATAAAGATTTGGTCTAAAAACAGACTTGGTGTGGGAAATGTTTAGAAAGGTGAAAGGCATAGACAAGTGATTGCCCGGGTAGATTTGACTCCGGACAGTTATAGACAAGAAGTTTCCCGGGTAGATTTGACTCGGGACAGTTATAGATAAGACGTTTCCCGTTAGATTTGACTCCGGACAGTTTTAGACAAGAAGTTTCCCGGGTAGATTTGACTTTGGACAGTTATAGACAAAAAGTTTCCCGGATAGATTTGACAGGGGGCAGTTATAGACAAGAAGTTCCCAGGGTAGATTTGACTCGGGACAGTTATAGACAAGAAGTTCCACGGGTAGATTTGACTCGGGACAGTTATAGACAAGACGTTTCCCGTTAGATTTGACTCTGCACAGTTATAGACAAAAAGTTTCCCGGATAGATTTGACAGGGGGCAGTTATAGACAAGAAGTTCCCCGGGTAGATTTGACACGGGACATTTATAGACAAGAAGTTCCCCTGGTAGATTTGACAGGGGACAGTTATAGACAAGAAGTTTCCCGAGTAGATTTGACTCGGGACAGTTATAGACAAGAAGTTCTCCGGGTAGTTTTGACTCAGGACAGGTATAGACAAGTGATTTCCCGGGTAGTTTTGACTCGGGACAGTTATAGACGAGTAGTTCCCCGCGTAGATTTGACTCGGGACAGTTATAGACGAGTAGTTCCCCGCGTAGATTTGACTCGGGACAGTTATAGACAAGACGTTTCCCGGGTAGATTTGACTCCGGACAGTTATAGACAAGAAGTTCCCCGGGTAGATTTGACTCAGGACAGGTATAGACAAGTGATTTCCCGGGTAGATTTGACTCCGGACAGTTATAGACAAGAAGTTCTCCGGGTAGATTTGACTCAGGACAGGTATAGACAAGTGATTTCCCTGGTAGATTTGACTCGGGACAGTTATAGACAAGTAGTTCCCTGGTAGATTTGACTCGGGACAGTTATAGAAGTGATTTCCCTGGTAGTTTTGACTCGGGACAGTTATAGACGAGTAGTTCCCCGCGTAGATTTGACTCGGGACAGTTATAGACAAGTGATTTCCCTGGTAGATTTGACTCGAGACAGTTATAGACAAGAAGTTCCCCGGGTAGATTTGACTCGGGACAGGTATAGACAAGTGATTTCCCGGGTAGATTTGACTCGGGACAGGTATAGACAAGTGATTTCCCGTACAGAAAATATAAAAACAGCGACCCCATAGACAAGTGGCCCCTAAAGCAGGTTTATGGTGGTAAAGGTCCAACATGCGGTCCCTTAAGCAATGCCAATGGGGAAAAGGATTTCAGAAAATGATGCTACAAAGGTTGGAAGTTGGAATAGTATAGACCAATGTTTTCATAGAAATATGGCATGGTGAAATATAACTCACTAAAAGCCAGACCTGACAGAAATAAGCAATAGTTCCAAGCATTGGACTTCTTCTGTCTTGCGTTGATCGTTTGATATTTAAACATAGGGGGTAGACCTATACAATACTGTGTAGGAAGTTACCTCCCCTAGTTCATGGTTCTCTCCACTCAGAAAACAGGTCCCGGTAAATAAAAAAAAACATAAGTGTTCATTTTAACGGATTATTTTTATCCAATTTCAAAAGCGTGTATCTGGGAATATTGTGGAAGTTACTGATTCGATCAAACTCTATGGTAAAACAAGGGAATTTCGAGTTAACAGTATGGCGGTCGAGTGATATCGGAGTTTCATGTAGCAAACACACAGATTGTCTCAATTGAAAGGTGTTCAGTGTATAAACATGTGTTTTTTTCAGATACAAAAAAAATGTAGGTGTTCAGTATAAATAAATGGTCGCCAGTCAATGTTCACATTCGAATTCGATATTTCAACACAAAATTCAAAAATTGAGAAAAGCTCAACATTATTCATAGAACAAATGGGTTGTCTATCGAACCGCACCAGGAAATCTTTAGTATCTACTCGACGCCGTGTTGGCACAACCTTATTGGAACATATACTTCCCTAAACACATGGGAGGTATTGTATGGCACATATACGGCGATTGTAACTCACATAAAGAAATGCGGGCTCGACATTTCTGGTTTACGATGCCCAGATAATGTGCTTCCACAATAGTGCAGATGAAAAGGCATTGAGATACGGAAAAAGCAGAAAGAGGCTTGGTAGAATGTGTTCCCGGAGACACGACTCTCGTATGTTACATTCCTTACCCAGGTAAACGGCTCAGTTGAAATCTTATCATCTCTGCAATATCCAGACTTTCTAAACACGATGCACATAATATTCCATTTACCGGTTGGTATTATTTCAAGTTTAATTGTGTTCTTTTGTTAGCTTCGTATTTAGGAAATGATGAGTTATTTTTCATCCTTCAATATGATTTATTTTTTAATATTATCATTTGCCGACTTTAATCATGATGTATTATTTAAAACACTTGGAGTCTAATTAAACATAATTAAAAGTGAAAAAAAAAAAATCTTGGGAGATTTACATTAGAAATAAAGGCAAAGTTAACCGATAAATTCGTGAATATTGAAGTTTAACAGGAGTTGTGCCAAAAAAGAAATGCTCACTAAAATCAATATGAAGAGCTAAAGACCCCAGAAACTGATAAATATCAACACTCCTCCAATGAAAATGCTGCAGGAAAAGATATATTCCTGTAGAGTCATCGTTTCTTGAACGGCATGTGGCACCCGTCTGATGTCACAATGACCTCTCAGAGACAATATATATATCTATATATTAGTTCAATGCAAATGATTCGTCTAATTTGAAATGCAGGGATTCTGAATATTTATTTCGTTTGATTAACCAGTGGATTTAGGAGCCGTATAACTTGATTTCGCTGCTTCTTAGACTTTAGAATCAACATGGTCTTCATCATTGGATCATTAAAGTTGTCCCTTCCTAATTTAAAGTTTCCTGTCAACATAGCTTTGTGTGTCAGAGAATGAATGTCGGGAGAAACCTTTATTTCTGTATATTGTAAATATTCATTTATGAAACAATACGTTTCTTTTACATTTTAGAATAACAATAAAATATTTTTGTACTCTTTCAGTGTTTGCGTTTTTGATATTAATATTCGCCTGATTTGTGGCGGAATCCATTTTTTTTTTAAATTACTGATGTGTGGCGAGATTCAATTTTAAAAATGCACCTGCTGAGTGACGGGATCCAATTTTTAAAATAAGCTGATAATACAAAACATGCCATGCAAACGGAATCATAATTCTAACTAAAAATCGATCAAAAGAAATATTAACAAAACATGGATTTGTCTGGAGACCCTTTACAAAGAACAGGAATATTAAAACTGGAGTCACCAGGCATATTATCAAGCTTCGTAAACGTCCGAAATCATATCTCTATGGTGGATGGAATATTTCTCAATGTAATCATGATGTCGTTCATAATCTTCATCAATTTTCATAAAAAAAACTACAGTGTAAGTGAAAAGAAAAGCAAAGAATAGTAGGGATATAAAGTAATTAATTAATAAAAATATGATCTTAAGCATTACAATCTATAAAGAATACTTCCAAAGTAATTTTAATAATAAAACATTTTAAGTATTGTTATTGAACAAATAATACAAGTATGTATTGAGGATGAGAACACGGGTTTGTCTTACCGTTTAAACAACATCTTTGGTACCCACGGCTCACTGCATTACGCTAAGCTTCACTTATCCCAACAATGTTTAAACATAACAAGTCTCAAATAAATATATATGACGAAGGAAGACAACTTTTTGACTCGTGCCCTGACTGATCTTTCTTGTCATTTGTATAATCAGCATTACAGAAACCTGCTAACATTATGTCGTTTTTTTCGTTTTTTTTTTTTTTTTCTCCGTTTTTTTTTTTTTTTTTTAGTATTTCGACATAAAAATTAACATTTCTGTAATTTTAAAACAATTTATGTCTATCAAATTGTATTTCATTTCCTAATAATGTAACAATTTAATTAATGCTGTGTAGTATAAATGTATACCAGACGGCACGTCTTTCAATCAATCAGATTCCCATGGACTCCTCTTTCATTCTCAGCAGATTTCGGACGAAAAGGAAGGTTATCGACGTTGTGCCAGAACAATCTACAAGTCTTTAACATATACATCAAGACAGACATACTGGACCTATCATGAGATTATTTTATAAAGTAATGAAAACGTTCATAAATGTTTTACGCATTATATCTATCGACTACATGCTTGTGTTTGGAAGGGACCGCGATACTCGGTTAGAGCTCCGCCCACGTAACGGTTCAACACTCCCTCTCTGTGTCGGTTTGTGTTTCTCGGGAAGCTGGGAAACCGACCGGTTTGTGCCGTCGTGGTTGTATCCATGGGCAAGACATTTTACACTGACTGCTCTGGATGGCAGTCGGCGGGCCTCCCGTATGTCGTCCTGTGAGGTAGATTCTGCCTAAAAATGACCCGGCTGTTCACGAGGCGATAATTCCAACAAACAAGTAAACTGTTTGTTTTAAGACACAAAGTCATAGTCTGTTGCCAGTTATTTTAGAATCAGTGAACGAATGGTACTATATAGTAAAATATGTGTCGAGTTAGTGCAGCGGCGATATAAAAACAGCGAAAGATAGAAAGTCTGTGACAAGGGAGACCACTCCCAGTTAATTTCAACCATGTATAATGAAACAATTTGCATCCACTCTGTACGGAGACACAATTCCACTGCAGTTGACGTTAAGATCAGTTTGAACCTCCAATGAAATCATATGAAACATACCTATATATACATACATCCAAAGTCTTTATAGACTCATAACACTTCATAGCCGAGCTTAACCAGTTTTTCCGTGGTCCAAATGTGGCGCTATTTTAAAATCTATTCTGTTTCACTGATAAATAATTAAATAAATATCCTACGAACTCTAGTTAAGGACGAATCTATTTTTCAGCATAGCCGTATAATATTCTTTTGGCCCCGGATATGACGCGACAGGTGGCGTTACTGGTCAAGATTAAGTATGTGATTGGTCAATGTAGCGGTAAATGCAAAATAGGGATATACAGTTAAAAACGAAAAAACAAAATTACATTCGTGATTCAAATGCTGTCTTATTATCACTAAAATTGATTCAAACTGATTTGTTATCATTGCTGAATTACATTAGTTTGTTTATTTATTTCACCAGTAGTTTTACATTATAATCACAGCATTATCCCGTTTACCCTTTTTTTAAAGATATTTCTTGTTACGATTACTAGACTAGCGACTTATCTATAGGTGAGAGGGTTATTGCGAATATATCTACATTATTGTTTAAGTATATTAAAACTTATTCGTCATTTGCTGCAATATTTACTTAAGAAATAATTAACGATGATTCGTGTATTATTGCAGGATATACAACGAGGACGAGGATATTTTGCAATTAAATTAATAACGAAGGCCGCAGGCCTGAGTTATTAATTAAAATTGCAAAATATCCGAGTCCGAGTTGTATATCCTGCAACAATACACGAGTCAAAGTTGATTATTTCTATTCTACCATGTACTGTTTAGTTCTTAGATCGACCTCTTTCTAATAGAAAAACAGCAAAGAAACCCCGAGAAAACCTTGTGATTTATTTCTTGAGTATTACATTATTTGTTGATGAAATATACAGGCAATACAGTACTACGATCAAGAGCATCTTTCATATGGCATTGATTTTGAAAATAAAAAAAGGGATAAAAAAAAAAATTTAAAAAAAATGGGCCTCCGTAGGATTCGAACTCGCGTCGTGATAAAAATTAATGAAAGACTAACCCATTAGCCCACTAGGCTATGGTGACCTTAAATAGAACGGGTGAATATTAGATATATAAAATTGTTACAGCCGTGACTCCCGACCGTGTATTATTGGCACGAGCGTGTATTATTGGAAAATAATACATGGTTTTAAACCAATCAAAACTGGCGTTGCATAACAAACATGGTAGAATAGTATTTTTGTACTGTTTGAATTATTATTCAAGTCACATATAACGAATTTATTCCAAAGCACCTCGAATCATAAAACCTCCGCTAGATCCATTTTTTCACCCAACAGCAGTAAGTAACCGATTTATAAAACAACACACTTGAATTTGTAATAAGCGTTTTTATTAAAATATGACGTGGATTAACATGACATAAACATAGGCAATATAACGATATATTCAATAATAAAGTAACGTAGGAAATCTATGTAATTGTAACTGGCTGAGACAAAAATACTTCATAACAAAGACACGAATACATATAGAAGCGGAATAAGGTTTCCGCTCTTAGCAGATTTTAAGAAATGTGCATTAGAAGTTTTTTGTTTTTATTTTTGTTTTTTGTTGGGGTTTTTTCTAAACATGGTGAGCAAAACTTTAAACTTCAATCACATATCTTCTAATAAAACTTACATTTCGAGAAGTTTTAACTTAAAAATTTAAAGGGTAAAGGCCATTTTCATTGATTACATAATCTAATTCTCAATATCATACGTTTCATTTCAAAAATATTCTACTGATTTAATTCAATGGATATATGACAACAGGCTAATATCTATATAAGCCCTCTCCCTAATTATCATTAAATATCACATGTAACTTACATTACAATATATATCTAACATGCGCAGTCAATGAAAAAAAAAAATCCGCTGTTTATTACACTAGTGACATTTACAAAGGCAAAATGTCTTCATGTCAAGAAATTGACATGAAATTGACCTGAATTTGACATGAAATAAAATTCCATGTCAAATTCAGGTCAAATTTACCTCAAGATATTTTGTTTGAATACTAGATAATATAATTAAAGAAATATATTTACAAAAAGTGTCTCAAGTGGAAGACATCTCCTAAGAATATTGGACATTTTAACATATAGTGTTACATTATATTTCTGGGTGGGTATTGCATTGTTTGACAGCTATAAACATTGATATCGACTTTGTCATATACACGAAAACAAAATGAATATCAAATGAAAAATAATGAAAAAAGCACAATGAATATCAAGTTATTTCAAAATATATCAAATATTCCAGCAATACTGAAGACAATGGTGATTTTGAATATGTAAGTATATTGGTATATATATAAATCGGCATTAAAACTTCTTCACTGCTTTGCAGTAAGAATGGCTAATACTTTGTATATGCTTAGAACCCTCATCATTAATGTAAATATTTAATAATGTGAAAAATATAATTTTGAAAATCAAAATAGGAATCACGTGTGGGCTGTACGGATATAAACACAATTCTTTGGTCTGTTAACAGCCTCTAAACTTAACTGTGAACATTAAACTATCAATACATACATAATGTGGCGATACCCTGTCTTCTAAAAGACTATTCTGACGTAACCATGAGGTAAGCATATATGTTTACTTTGCTTATAACCTTTAACCTTTAATACGATACCCCAAGGTTAACACCCTGTACTATGTAAAGGTAGCGACCTTTAAACTTTTATATGATGCCCCTAAGGTCAACACCCTGTACTTTGTAAAGGAGTATAACCTTTAACCTTTCATACGATGCCCCAAAGGTCAACAAACTGTAATATTTAAAGGGTTATAACCTTTAACCTTTAATACGATACCCCTAATGTCAACACCCTGTACTATGTAAAGGGTTATAACCTTTAACCTTTAATACAATGCCCCAAAGGTCAACAGACTGTAATATATAAAGGGTTATAACCTTTAACCTTTAATACGATACCCCTAAGGACAACACCCTGTAATATGTAAAGGGTTATAACCTTTAACCTTTAGTATAATACCCCTAATGTCAACACCCTGTACTATGTAAAGGGTTATAACCTTTAACCTTTAATATGATGCCTCTAAGGTCAACACACTGTACTATGTAAAGAGTAATAACCTTTAACCTTTAAAATGATACCCCTTAGGTTCACACAAAAAAATAATATGAGTATGTCATGACCTATTCTCGTTACAAACATGTGTGAATTGTGACGTCACAGACTTGGGAATATTGACGACACAAACATGTTTAAATATTGACGTCATAAACAGGTGTAAATATATACGGCACAAAAGTTTGAAAATTGACGTCACAAACCATTGTGAATATTGACGTCACAAAAGTGTTTAAATATTGACGTCAAAAACGCGTGAATATTGACGTCACAAACAGATGCTAAATATACTTTGTGTACCCGAATACGTACATAGGGCTATACACATGTTACATAGCTAGCTAAAGGTCTCTTGCTATTTTTGATCCTGACGCCAACCGACCAAACCCCTTTCAGCACTTAGCAAGTTCCGCCCTCATTTCAGGTTAGAGAAAAAGAGACAATGATATCAGAATTAATAAGTCTAAGCATGATCAAAACGGTGTGTGCTTACATTTTATATATGATACATCACATTTAAATGGTCAAATCACTAATGTACATCAAGTTAATAATTATTTGACACAAAACCCTTTTCTACATCATTCTATCGCACCAAGGAACCTGACTGCAGTGGTTGTTAAAAACATCGGAATGTCTGTATCAAGCGGAACAAATACAGAGAACGAAGAAAATAACACTCCGTTTTTGATCCGGAATGAAGCCTAGAAATGCAAATAGTTATAAGTTTGTGTCTTTTTGATCGTTCTTTTTTTTATTTGATGATTGATTCATGAAAAAACGCAATGGTATTGCACCGTTAAATATTTATATGTTAATTAGCTGTTTGAGAGGGAACAAAATAATGTTACACATAGAAAATCGTAACTTTTTATAGAACTTGCGGTTTAAAACGGTTTGACTATTTTGAAACGCGATGCAATCCTTCTAAATACGAGCCGTCAGTCAGGACAAAGCACAAATACGTCATCGATGGGAACCTCCCACCATCGATCGGTACCTCTCTCATGAAGGCTTTTGTAATATATATTAAAATACACCAGATGACCCTCCAAAGAACCTCCCTATCGTCGAATCGTACACTACGCAAGAACCAGAACTTCTATACTATTCAAATGGTACATATAACATTTCAACTCTTTTTCTGCTTGGAGATTTGAAAATTGAAAAAATAGCCACTCCTTTAAAAATCATACCTTTTTACAATTTTAAGGAAACACGAAACATCAAGTACTGCAAATCAATAAAACTACACTTTTTATGGGTCATTGTTCACACTAGTTTAACATTTATGAGAAAACATAAAAGATCAATTTATTGTGAGACAATTGGTATTGTATATACAATGACCTATTGTTGTTTTTAACCGATTGTTTTGTTGGATATGTAGCTTCTTTAAACAAAATTGATCAGATTGTGTATACATATGTTTTGACGACATATTGTACACTAAGTAACGAGGCAAAACCAAAAAATAACTGTGGCGATTTTTCCGGAAAAGACGTATTTTTTTTTCAATACTGATACTTCTTGAGTTGCATTCGAATCCTGTCTTGAGCAAATAAACTCAATAAATATCACAGACTATCACCATTATATTTTAAATGAGTAGTTTCAATTAAACACACCTTTTATGAAATCACGTTTATGTATAGTGCCCAAGAGATCTAACCGTCATCCAAATATTCATATATCTGTTCGCCCTTGTGTCCCGGTTCCTCAACAGGTATTGCTGGGAGGGGAATATCTCTAATATTTCGAACCTCTGGTGAGGTCACTTTAGGTGTTTGTGGTTTCAGCATACCAGGAGAGCCACCAATCAACTTTTCTAAATTCAATTTTTTCTTCAAATTTTCAACTGTTGAATTTTCTGCAACATAAGAAAACAGACCATTGATTGGAAAGGCTAGTGACAAAATAATCACATCTATAACAAGCTTTCTGGTGATATGATCAGGTGGTACAATGTAGGTAGTCATAAACCATAATGTTTTCATAACTAAAACACATCCGCCAGTTATGTTTTTTTCTTTTCCTTAACTTAATTTAACGAAATAGAAGGGAAAAAAACTTACATTAATATGTAAAAATGGATTGTCAATAACTATTATTTTGATATACGATATAGATATCTTCTATTAGGTAGTTTGCAATGCAATTACTACAGATGCATAACGGTAGAACAGTTAGACTTTAAACAGTTAACAACCTTACTCCATGATGTTTTTTTTTTTTTTTTTTTTTAAACAACAAAACTATTTACTAGAACATGTGCTTCTTTTTTGAAGTTAGCATTAAAATGAATACAAGTCATCAGTAACTGTAAGCTATGCGTTATTTATAGAGTAATGACTATATTAACCTGAAGTATCCACACCACTCGTTGATACATTGGGTGATTCTTTAACTGTAGGTACTGAAGCAAAGTAAAACGGTGTTATATTAGACATCACATTTCATATTCCAATTTAGTATTTCTGTTGTAGAAAGAGGCACAGTCCGGTCAAACGGATTGATGTTAATATTCTGTCTTTCAAATGTAATGTCTTTAAGGCGGATGTATTAAACTTTACATATGGGACATTTCAAGATTACCTTTACGACAAATAAATATACAAAAGAAAAAAATGGATATCAAATATGGATCAACTGACACTATCTTCAAATGACATTTCATTTAAGAGGACTCTGTGACAATTTCAAATAATGAATACATTTCAATTTTTGTTATTACTATGCAAATGATATCATATCAAATTTATATTTTCTAAAAGACAATGCTCTCATTTTCCCTTGATTGACCAAACATTTACCCCAGAACCCTGAGCCAAAAAAGTATATCGCTAAACCTCTTAAAAACAACGGAGGACACCGACATTATAAAAGAAACGTAAGTTTAACCCAACACAAGGGATAACAGCTAAATATAGATTTACTTGGAGACCCTTAAACTTATAAGGAGAAGAAGACCATGAGTTTCGGAAGAGTTAACGTCTTCCGCGTCATCGTCCTCTCGCCATAGACATTTTTGTTTAAATTCTCATAACAATGTGAGTCGGGGATAGTTCTTGTCTAAACGGTTGATTTGATACGTGGATAACAACAGTTGAGCTCCAATGGGGCTATATAGAAATCACCTATCGTATCCCACGGTTACATGATTAAACGTTTGGCTGTAAATGAACCGGGAAAAGATACATGTCGTATAGAATAAGTATTTTATATGCTAACAAAAGAAATCATAGTACAGACTGTATCAAAAATTAGTATATCATGCCAAACATCATTACCAGTCCTCCACAACATATATCTATATCCCTGTATCGTAAGGCGTGCAATGTACCACCTTTACAATGATATCAGTGTCAAGGTCAAACTAGAACACTGACACGTCAGAAAGGGCCCCGCTATGTGTCTGACCCTTCAGGGTAAATGTAATAATTATTGTCAGTGTTTTTCCTGCCTATATAACTGGGTGCGCCAAACGACCCCATTCTCAAAGCGTTTTAGCCTGATTTTTTCCCAAAATCAACTCGAAAATTCCAAATAACATTTGTATGACGACTTTTCACAATCAATGAAAAAATTCCCAGTTTCGTTTTTAGGAATACACTGTGCACTGTAAAAATACCCAGGAAAAACACTGATTGTAATATACTGACATGAAACTATTAGATATATGTTTTTGATTAACCTTTGCTATTGTTTTATTAATGTTAGCATTAAAAGGGCCACTGACAATACTGCTTATTATTATTGTATGGAAAAGCTAGCTAAAAGAATTCTACAAGCATTACACTTTTCAAATTTGTTTCAAATCTAATATCAAGGAGCACACAAACTGATATAAACTCAATGCAGTTATTCTAATAAGGTAAACTTGAGAGGGTTTTCTGAAAAACAAAACATACCAAATGTGAAGAAAAGGGGAGAAAAAAAGGATTTTTTAAAATATTTTAATAATGTCCTTTTTTGTCATTTGAGGTATAAGAAATCCAAACCAGTACTTTTTTCACCTTTTTTTGTTTTAAAACTTTTTATATTTAGACCCAATCAACTTCAAAATTTGGTCGCTTGACACCAACTTACCTTCATAATGTCATAACAAAATCTTTAATACCATTTAAAAAATGTCAATCCGACCTTAACATATGACCCATTGACTTTGAACTTTGGTCAGTTGATATCTTGTTTGATTGTGACCAACTTTGCATAAGTCATAAATTATGCTAATGGAAGACTGTAATAGTATTGTATATGTATGTGTGTATTGTGGTTTTATGTCAATATGTAAAATGTTACATCATCGAAAATCGGCTTCCCTCAATACCTGTATGTACCAATTTTCGCCGCAATCAGAAGCCTCTGTTTCATTCCCATGACAACACAGGTTTTGGAAAGGTGAACCATTGTTCCCTCAAAACCCCTATATACCAATTCTCTCACCAAAATCGAACAATAACTAAATTTTGACCAATCAGAAACCTCCATTTGTTACCATGGCAACAGACGGTTTCGTAAGTGGTACCATTGTGTTTGGCTTCCCTAAATACCACTATGTACCAATTTTCACCGAAATCGAACAATATCGAAATTTCAACCAATCAGAAACCTCCATTTGTTACCATGGTAACAGACGGTTTCATAAGTGGTACCATTGTGTTTGGCTTCCCTAAATACCACTATGTACCAATTTTCACCGAAATCGAACAATATCGAAATTTCAACCAATCAGAAACCTCCATTTGTTACCATGGCAACAGACGATTTTGTAAGTGGTACCATTGTGTTTGGCTTCCCTAAATACCACTATGTACCAATTTTCACCGAAATCCTCCAACTCTTGTCAATAATTTGGCGCAAAAGAAAAAAACGGACAGACGGACAGACAGACGGACAGACAGACAACCTGATTACTATAGGGCACTGCATCTTTGATGCGGGGCCCTAATAAACAATTCTGCAATCTGCTATAACTAATGTTTCAAATTTATATAAAAGCATATCAAAAACAAGATCATTCATTGATAAGAAAATGTCAAAATTGTTTTGACTGCTAAAATCCAAATGGGTCGATTACCTGGCATTTTGAAGCCGACCCAGGATGACCTTGACCGTTGACCTTTGAACTTGTGACCTTGAACTATGAGTTTGATCATTCTGTCAGTTAACTCTTGGTTTATTTCTTGACAACTTTGCATAATCGAAAAGTGAACAGTTAAAAACAACAAAGATCCAGTATTTTCATGTTAATGTTAAAATCCAATATGGCCGCCTAACAGCCATTTTGAATTCGATTTGCATGAAATACTACACATCTGATCTAGGATGCATGAGGAATCATCAGTTCCAATTTGATACAAATCCTTCATCTACTTCAATCATTTTTGTGCAGAAGAAAAAAAACGGACAGACGGACGGACAGACAGACGGACGGACAGACAGACGGACGGACAGACGGACGGACGGTCGGACGGACGGACGGTCGGACGGACGGACGGACGGACAGACGGACGGACGGACAACCTGATTACTATAGGGCACCCGCATCTCTCGATGCGGGGCCCTAATAAGACCCCGTGCTATGTTAGTGTGTTAGGAAATAATAGATACATGCATTTAATATAAGTAACCCCGTCACGGGCCATAAGTTTTAAGCATTGCAATGTTAAATAAAGCACATACAATGTGAGAATTAATTTTTCTAATGATCAGCATCTTATATTCGTCAAGTATAGGATTAGAACACAATTGTTTATTATGTAAGCTATTTATTGTATATGTGTCAAAACTAGATTATCAAAAGTGAAATTTTCCGCAATATATACTTAATGTGTAGGATAATACCCTCTCTGGAGGTTTGGTTGAATAAAGGCTTACTAAAGCACAATCGCATGACGGAAACAAGTTATATTTGTAGTACTGTATCAACAACCATTTTCTATACCCAATTTGTACCTAATTTGGATAGAATGCCTTTCACATCACAGAAGAAGTATTTTAAGGACTGCCGCACACATACACAACATTCTATCCCCTTTATTCAGTAATGCTCTAGACCAAATTTGAACTACCTATGCACCATGGGAGTTAAAACAAGAGGCCCATGGGGCCTGTATCGCCCACCTGGTTGGATTAGACCAAATGTCAAAATAATGTTCAATTCGTTTTATTTGTAAATCTCAACAATGCTATATATGGTTATAGTGTGGGGTTCCCAACTGCTTTAAAGAAATTATGAAGTCCAGACTCTCTAAGGTCTAAAAGATCTCAAGAATTGAGAGTTTTTAGAACATGCATTAATCACTTTATGACAAGTAGTGATTTAAAGGAATTACCTCTATTTCCCCTATGGGGCCCCGCCCCTTTGGAACCTTGGGGTCAGAGCCACCATTTATGCAAAATCTGTTCCCCCTTCCCCCAAGAATGTTTCTGACTAAATTGGGTTGAAATCCATTCATAACTTTATGACTAGTAGCGATTTAAAGGAATTACCTCTATTTCCCCAATTGGGCCCCGCCCATTTGGCCCCTCGGGGTCAGAGTCACCATTGATGCAAAATCTGTTCCCCTTCCCCCAAGGATGTTTCTGATCAAATTGGGATTCAAATCCATTCATTACTTTATGACAAGTAGCGATTTAAAGGAATGACCTCTATTTCCCCTATGGGGCCCCGCCATTTTGGCCCCTCAGGGGTCAGAGTCACCATTTATGCAAAATCTGTTCCCCTTCACCCAAGGATGTTTCTGACCAAATTAGGATCAAATCCATTCATAACTTTATGACTAGTAGCGATTGAAAGGCATTACCTCTATTTCCCCTATTGAGCGCCGCCCCTTTAGCCCCTTGGAGGTCAGAGTCACCATTTATGCAAAATCGGTTCCCCTTCCCCCAAGAATGTTTCTGACTAAATTGGGTTGAAATCCATTCATAACTTTATGACAAGGAGCAATTTAAAGGAATTACCTCTATTTCCCCTATTGGGCCCCACCCCCTTGGCCCCTCGGGGGACAGAGTCACCATTTATGCAAAATCTGTTCCCCTTCACCCAAGGATGTTTCTGACCAAATTAGGATCAAATCCATTGATAACTTTATGACTAGTAGCGATTGAAAGGCATTACCTCTATTTCCCCTATTGAGCGCCGCCCCTTTAGCCCCTTGGAGGTCAGAGTCACCATTTATGCAAAATCGGTTCCCCTTCCCCCAAGAATGTTTCTGACTAAATTGGGTTGAAATCCATTCATAACTTTATGACTAGTAGCGATTTAAAGGAATTGCCTCAATTTCCCCTATTGGGCCCCGCCCCTCCGGCCCCTTGGGGGTCAGAGTCACCATTTATGCAAATTCTGATCCCCTTCCCCCAAGGATGTTTCTGACCAAATTGGGTTGAAATCCATTGATAACTTTATGACTAGTAGCGATTTAAAGGAATTACCTCAATTTCCCCTATTGGGCCCCGCCCCTCCGGCCCCTTGGGGGTCAGAGTCACCATTTATGCAAAATCTAATACCCTTCCGCCAAGGATGTTTCTGACAAAATTTGGTCAAAATCCAACAAGAACTTTTTGACTAGTAGCGATTTGAAGCAAATGTTGACGGACGACGGACGGACGGACGACGGACGCCGCGCCATGACATAAGCTCACCGGACCTTCGGTCCAGGTAAGCTAACAATTAAAGCCCAATTTCCAATTAATAGGAATCCAACCAATTCAAATAACCCATAGCTCACTAGCCTCTTAGCTGTATTTACAAACAATACTCCAGGAAAAGGAGCTTTGTCAAAACCAGCATATGGACATGTGAGTTAGGCATAATAAAAGCCCTAGTTCCGGTTTTAAACAACATATAAGTAATATATACATTGATAAGATTCCGCATAGATCACAAAACCAAATTTCATTTGCCTTTTACCTAGCTATATTACACTGACAAAACCCCGTACTTTCAAAGCATACTAGAATCGGTTATAAGAACTACCCGACTACATTTTCTCCGGGTATTGAGGTTTCCCCTTCAAACCTAAAAATGCTTCTTTCCAGGTCAAACGAAATTGATATAAGTTGTAAATCCAAACTCAAAAAATGTTTTCAAAATAAGTATTAACAGTATTGAGATATAACAATCCACACAGCTGTCACACGTATCAATGGTTTCAAGCGGAACTCTAATTCTCACCTGGCACTGTATTGACATACTGAATAGGCGTAGACAAATTGTTCCCACCGCCTACAGCTTCATTCACGTACATGCCATCCATTTGATCATTGATATAAACATCTTCATCCCTCTCTTGGTTTACGTACAGTTGACCTGAGTGTTGTGACGAGCGTATAGGTGATGATTTGGCTGGTATACAAGTTTGGGGGGTAGCTAGAGAAAAGGGTATATTAACCAATGGATCATTCATATCAGTATTTATTACATAATGTGTTTTCTTTTCCTTAACTATATGCATAAGGTATATCATGAACTATTACACGGCTAAAATGACTATTGCACGGTCATGTGCGAACTATTAAACACCTATGGCGCTTCGGAATTTGGTCATGTGCATGTGAATTATTGAACACCTATCACGATTCGGAATTTAGTCCTAACCTTTCAAGCGTCTAAGTCACTCAGATGTCAACACTGCCAGACGACAGACTACAGAAAAGTTGAGATTTCAGTGATTCTAAGTGTGTTTTAGTGACTTTTAATAAAACAAGTATATCATGGGTGTCTGTGCAATGTCCAGAATATTTGACCCTCGGTATTGGTAATCGACCGCTGTTCTATTGCACGAGGTCGAAGACCAATAGTCAGTACCTCGTGTCATATATCCTGGACTATTGCACAGATTCCCATGATATATTTGTATAATATACTGTTCCAGGTACACATAAAATGTTAGTATGGCACGGCTCTGTTTACATTTAATAAGAAAAACATACAGGAGAGGATTAAGACGGGGAAATCACAACTCATTTTAGATAATTTTGTTGGCTTCTTTTGTACGTATTTCACGTACCAACCGACTATTATTATACCCTCGATAATCAATTTAACGTGTCCAGATCTCTAATTGTTTAGATAAACATTAAAACATCTTTTTATTTAATTTCAAAAGTTCGATGATATTAACTAATTTAAGCATCATCAGTATATAGCTGTATCTATGTTATATCCAAAACTTCCCATTAAAGCATACTGGACCGAATTAGTTGTTAGTATATGCATTATGTAGGATATATACTCATATATATATGTGTGTCTTAAAACATTAAATACTATGTGATATTAAGACAATGTGCATACATATATATCACAGTGCACATTATTTAACACATTTCGCTCAATATTTATTGTTTATGTCAGTTTTTTCAAAGGCCACCTAACATTTCTTCGTTATAGAGGGATTATTTAACTAAATTTGTCGTTATGATAGAGTAGGGGCATTCTGCGCTGTATATCGAATTGAAATCTTTTAAACAGTGTTCCGACTCTGATGTGCTTTCTCAATATATTGGTGACATATTTTAAAAGATATGCACTTAACCTCATTTTCTCTTTCAAAATAGTCCAGCCCAGAGGTTAGATCCTACACCTACTTATGCCATAATAGAATACTTGACTCAGATGAAGTAAGTACAATTTTCCATCAACAATATAGAATAATAAGTACGTATTTCCACTCCTGGATTCAGGGTAAAACTGATGGCTTAAAAGATTTATATATTCATTTAACATCATCTACATATGCTTTTATGTTTTTATATGTAAATGTTCAGAAGATGAATATCCAATATCAAGTAAGGACCAATCTAAATTCGAAATGAAGACTGGCCTTATAAGTTTAAGTGAAATCATATTAAGAAGCAAATAATCTTTTGGAGAGGAAATACCAGATTACAACTATCAGATACATGTAGTAGCATTCTGGCAGTTTTTATTAGTTGTTATGAATACTATTCTTCAATTTGTCTTTTAAAACATCAAAATATTTTTACTCCTTAATAAGAGGCGTAAAATAGCATTACTGGATTATGTTTCTATGCATTTGAATGATACTGTTCTTTGACAGGCAAATTACATTTCAGGTTTTACATACTGTAAAACATGAGAGATTTTATACAATCTTTACACGCTTATTGCAACACTGAACAATTTGTTTATTGATATATTACAATGAATAAACCTTCCCCAGAAATAAAATTTTCAGTACGTATAAATTATTGAAGATTCGAAGGAGTGCTCTATTGCCAATCTGAAATGTTAGACTTAATGGCTATTTTCGGTTTGTTTCTTTGCTAGAAACTTACCGCTTTTCATTTTGGGAAACTGCATTTGGCCAAATCTCCTCGACAGTGTTCCGACGCCACCGGGATGAGATCCGTCAACCTCGGGCTCACTAGATATCACTTCCGACCTATCACTTCCGCTGTCAAAACTCACACTCTGTTTTGGGATGACTGACTTTGGCGGATGTCGTCGAATAACGGAAGGAGTCACTGACCATGGCGAAAATTTAGGTAAATAGGTACAATGGAGTAAAGGATTGAAACGGTTTTATTTCTGATAAATCTTTTGAGCATTCTTACCAATCAATACATCTCAGCCTGTTAGAAAGTCTATAATAAGATTTATATATTTATACTAATATGACAACAGCAACAGACTGGGAAAGTATTTCTTTAAAGAAAGGTGGACGACACCTGGCGTGTATAACACGTGATAGTAACATTGAAACTACATGTTGTCGATATCGTTCACTCCAATAACCTGAATGTGTTGATATGATAATATGTAAATGAAGATAGTATGTCTTTGAATATGGTCTTACTTAACATTGATGTTTAACATCAAAGTATATTTCAGAATGAGATTGAATGAGCACGAAATGAATTAGTTAAATCGTTTTTGTTTCCCCACTTCACGGTGTCAATATGCTTTTAGTTTAATAAAAATCGCTTCTTTCATAAGCCGGTTAGACGATAAAAAGTATTAACAAATAAAATGACAGAAACAAAATATAAAAAAACAAAACAAAAAAAAGCAAAACTATTATATAAAGCATAAACTCATCATAGACTAGGCTCGTCATAGCATAAACTCGTCATAGAATAAAGTCGCCATAGCTTAAAGTCGTCATAGCATAGACTCGAAAGATGAAGATGAATATTCATCAATTCAATAAGCAAAATCAAAATGCTTCCGTTCATAATGAAAATTTAAGTCGCATTATTGAAGATATCCCTTGTACATGATGAAGGGAATCTATGCGACAGATAACTGTTAACAAAAGACAAAATAAACATGCAAAGGCATGCAGGAACCAAACAAGTCATGCGCCATTCAAATGTGACCAATGATACGGTGTGAATGTTATTTTCTCTTAATTAAAGCTCCAAAGTTATCTTTTACATGCAAATATGTTTTTAAAGATAACTGTGTCTTACCTATTTCATGAAGTTTGTCTTTTGGACTGGTCAACCTGACTCCCTTAAGTAGAGGATTCAGATCTGGTACCGACTGAGATCTCATCTGTTTTTTCCTCGCATTTTGATCTGTGAACGACAAACACATATATGTTTTTGTACATCTTCTGTCCTTCCTTCTATTTACAACGTGTATAGTTGGTTGATATTTCACTTACAACCGGACATTGAGCTATAAAGTATGGTGTCTAAAAGGAAATCCATGTATAAACAAATGCGTAATTCATTTAAATATACACCGTAATACACTCTTCAAAATGTTAATGATATGAATTCACTAAAATAAATGTTACGAAAGGGAAGTAATACAAAACAAAACATTCAGTAACAATTGACAGATAAATGACTCTATATTTTGTCTTTGAAAAATGATAGAGCTGTTATTTTATAATCGAACCTTATGTCATTTTCGCTTAAACATCGAGCCATAAAAAATGTGCTATTAAATATAAGAAGCCAAAAGTGATCAAATTAAATATGAAAATGCGCAATTAATCAACAAGCCAGCTTATACAAAATATAGTTAGCAACCAAGAAACATTTCTTAGCTTGTGTTATGAACTTGACTTAACACTAGTGGTATTATTTTTAAATTGAAAAAAAATATTTCTAATGAATACAAGTACAACAGAGAATATCGACATAATAACGAAACCATAATTCAAACTCAAAATCAAGTAAACGAATGCAAAATATAGACAAAATATAGATTTGTATGGATACTTAAGAAAATGAAAATAAGACCAGGTACTTCGGAAGAGAAAGCATCGTCTAATTCGTCGACGGCACCGAATGAGAGTTAAGGTGGTTATAATACAACTTTTATTCTGGGTCAGCGTTATTTCCATTTGTTAGGTATAATCCTGCATTTTGCTTGTATAAATTTACAATTTAATTACAGAACTATGGTTAAGAGTTTAAGATAAGCTGCGACAATGAAGAATATATATATATAATAATATACATTTACAATTTCATATCAGAAATATGGTCCAGTGAATGTGTTTATTAAGACCTGTACTATTGAAGTATATATACATATCTATACACATCTCATGATGAAGATTAACCATTCACCAACCACTATGCTCAAAAAGCAGCCAGATTTATTTGAACAGCAGTGCTTTTAACATAGCTGAAAGCTAATTAATATAATCTGAAAATAAAACAAAATTCTAACAAACGACATGGTTTTCTTTTTCTTTAAAAGTGTCTGACAAGGACACTTATATATATTTATACATATGTTTGGATACATTATTTAGTCTCGAATCAAGATTTTTCCACAGGTTTAGATAACACGGGAATTTTAACTGAAACTTGATCTGTATCAGACCATTTGGAGCGATATGATAAATAATCGAATTGATAAACCACATTCCCTTCCCAAAACACCCAAAAGGCCATGCAAATAGATAATGTACTTCATATAAGAGTACGTATTGTCTAACGACGACAGCAGTGTTTCTATTATATTTGCTATACCAAGCGCTTGTGATATATCTGCAATATGTAGTATGTGTAACTTATCTACCCGGTATTCCCCAAATATTAGGAGCGGTTGGTCGACGTGCATTGGAAAACTCGTGTACTACGTCATCGTAATCTGCACTTGATAAACGCGTTTTCCTTCCTGTTACCAAAATACCATGATGTTTCTTGTCAGAGGGCTTAATGGGTTTTACCCCAGCAGATCCTGGAGAAAGAGCAATGGAAGCCTATAGTAATACTGAAATCCAACTCACTTAAAGCAGGGGTGTAGTACTGACATGTTAAGTCCAAATAATTTTATATAATCCGACCCGGAAAGCCTTAGAATCGATATGGATTTGAAAATAAAGTCAGATGATTAACAGTTAATTACATGTTTCTATAAGAACGATTAGAAATTGTGTTATAGAGTTCGATTATTATGGAAGAAATCAAATTGAATCATCCTCATAAAACAATTAAACATTATCATATATTTTTTTCTCGTAAAATACAATATTTAGATAATGAATTATGCAAACAACACCTACTGATGGTAACACGTTTGCGTCTGTATATGTTTTCGTGATTTATCATCGTAAAAAAAAAATAAAGAAAAACAAATTATGATAATATCTAGCAAGGTTTTCTCTGCAATTGCATCACGATGTCAACACCACACCAGTGTGACTCCGAAAGACATTATCTACTTCTTAATTAGCATTTTATAGGTAAGAAAGACAAAGAAACATAAACAAAGGCAGAAAAAATGGCAGAATAATGGAAAACAATTATCAATAAAACATTATAATAGATATGATAGAAGGACACCACAAAACAGTAACATTCTTAACATCAATATTACAGACGGAAAGCCATGGTGAAAACAGTATGTCACTATCAAATAACTATCTACATAGTGCTGATAAAACACTATCAAATAACTATCTACATAGTGCTGATAAAACACTATCAAATAACTATCTACATAGTGCTGATACAACACTATCAAATAACTATATACATAGGTCCGTAAAACACTATCAAACTACATAGTTCTGTAAAACACTATCAAACTACATAGTTCGTAAAACACTATCAAATAATTATCTACATAGTTTTGTAAAACACTATCAAATAACTATTTACATCGTTCTGAGAAATCATTATCAAATAATTATCTATAAAGTTCTGATATAATACTATCAAATATCTATCTACATAGTGTTGATAAAACACTATTAAATAACTATCTACATAGTGCTGATATCACTATTAAATAACTATCTACATAGTGCTGATATCACTATTAAATAACTATCTACATAGTGCTGATATCACTATTAAATAACTATCTGCATAGTGCTGATATCACTATTAAATAACTATCTACATAGTGCTGATATCACTATCAAATAACTGTCTATATAGTTCTGTAGTTCTGTAAGCCACTATTAAATAACTATCTACATAGTTCTTGGATAACACTGTTATCGCCTATATTGAATACTACTTAGACAAATGCATTAGTATTTGTTAGTAAAACACCTCCAAATGTTAGTTGTAAAGAACATCTAGATATACAAATATACCTATGATGGGAGGTGGTGGGGGAGGAGCAGGAATCCCAGCTGCTGGAACTGATGGCTCTGTTGTCTCTGTTAACATTAACATAACACATCTCAACTATGTACATATATACCCGTAAATATCTGATCAGGATAAACAAAAAATCCCAGCTAGTCCTCCTTAACTTGTACTCTACAATACTTCATATGCCCAGTCGTTCTGTATTTTAACTATTTTAAGAAATAATGACATTTCTTATTGACCGAATTTGATACTTTGAATCGTTTAACTATTTTTAGACAATACAATTTCTCTAGCTGCTTGTGTCCCTTTAATTGTCAATAGATAATTACATTTCTGTCTAACCTACGCAGTTGCGTCTCTTTAATTAGTACGAGACAATATTACTTCTCTCTGTTTGTGATTACAATTCCATGTAGTCTAGAAAAACAAAATGATAAAGTCGTGATCCGGATGTTGTTTTGAGTGTGGGTTATTTTCTATACAAATCATTGTTATGTAGACATTGTTCGTATTTACTATCTGCAGATGAATATATTTTAGCGAAAACCATATATATTAATATGTTAAAAAAGGCATAACTTAAAATGGCGAGTGTCCTGATGTTGATATTATTTTTTCCCTTTTAAACAGAATGATTCATATCGAAAATACTTTAACATCGTATGAAAATTTAAAATACGATGTTTAACTTTTTTTTAATTATTTTTATTTTCCTGGCCAGTTTTGATTGGATGAAACGATATTGACAGCTGCTTCCGACAAAAACAACTTACAAAATGACTCGACAAAAACAAAAGGATAACGAGTGCAACTGTCAAACTCCTCAGGGGAATTTTATCTTAGATACCTGACATGCAAGATCAGGTAATGCATTATACGTGAATTTTACACTGTTGTCGCACAGAAGTCGGATATAACGACATTTAAAGAAAGAAATCTGAAAATGTTATTAACCTCAGACTTCGTCCTCGGTTAATGTTTTTCCAGGTTGATATAACCAAGTATCGACCTCATCAAAATTAAAATGATTCCTTATTGCATTTATTATATGTGTTGTATTTGTACAATATCAATAAGGCTGGCAAAAGACAAAATGGTCAGATATTGCTCAAACTCTTTAAAAAGTAATTAAAACAGCATTACAATAAAAAGTCAAAACAAGCATATAACTAAGCTAGAAAAGTCACCTAAAATAAATGTACGAACGCAAATCAAAGATTACAGCACCTCTATCATGAACAATATAATATAACTACTGGAAAACAATATGAAGGAAACATGCATAGTAATAAGAAGAATGAATGAGTGTTTTATTATCTATAAATTGCTTAAAATGTTGATATACTACACAACAATTGCTTAATATTAATACATATCACCATATACATGTGTATATACATTCATATATAAATTGTGTAACATATTATTATACATATCACCATATGTATGTGTATATGCATTCAATTATAATTTTTGTAATATATTAATATATATATCACCATATACATGTGTAATATCTTAATATATATATTACCATATACATGTGTATATACATTCATTATATATTGCAATATATTAATATATATATCACCATATACATGTGTATATACATTCATTATATATTGCAATATATTAATATATATATCACCATATACATGTGTATATACATTCATTATATATTGCAATATATTAATATATATATATCACCATATACATGTGTATATACATTCATTATATATTGCAATATATTAATATATATATATCACCATATACATGTGTATATACATTCATATATATTGCAATATATTAATATTTGTTACCATATACATGTATATATACATTCATATATAAATTTTGTAATATATTATTATATATCACCATATGTATGTGTATATACATCTATATATAAATTGCGTAATATATTAGTATATATCACCATATACATGTGTATTTACGACTAGGCAGCTTGTAAGAAATTAGTCGGTGTGTAGGTCAAAATTGAATACATATCAAATCATATATGTTTTACAACTAGACTTAGTCAGTACAAATGTCAGTATATAGGTCATTATTGAAGTATGCCTATTTTTCTATTGAGCTGTCAGTAAGTGATTCATTAACCAGAATCTATTTAATTAGTTAATCGGTATGCATCTCCCCTGCCATAGTTCAATATTTGTTTCGGCCCATTTTGATTTTCATTACTGCCTTTCTTGATTTCTGAACATTCCCTTCCATAACAACACTAACATGTCCGGAACCAACTGTATGATGCTCTGTTAGTGAATCCATTATTAAATGAATCATTTACTTAATTCCTTTGTACAGTGCTACCTTAAACAGGAAGTAATATTTAAATGGATAATATTGCCATGCTGTTTTTCATAAAATGTCACCATGGATGATACAATACAGAATTTCATCTCCATTTCTCACATAAAAACTAAGCTAAACTTTGTGATGCTAACTAATAATTTTTAAGAGAAATATATTGCTACATTTTAATTTCTTTATCTCTTGCTTAAACTACATTGAAAGTCAAAAGACACACATCGAAGGAAACTGTTATCCTTTCGTGGCAAGATTTGATTAATTGTTTTCCTCAAATGCAACATAAACCATAAAGTTACACTAAAGATGCTTACTGATTAGTCGAATTCAAAACTAAACCGTGCAACATTTCCTCTGAACGATCTAAACGGAGTTTCATAAATGTAAGTCCAGAAAAGAACGTTAGACAGTAAAGGCGATAAAGGGGACACATATCTGAAGGAAAGTATTAAATCATATATGCAAAACTGACAAGGAACTGATCATTTGTATAAAGTTATTAAAAGTCAAAAAGGCCCATTGCCGCCAAAAACGCTCAGGTTGAAAAAAATGAACATCCGGTTACAACAAAATTAATATCCGGTAACAACAAAATTAATATCCGGTAACAACAAAATGAATATCCGGTGAAGAACAAAATGAATATCCAGGGAACAATGAAAGGGATATCTGGTGAACAACAAAATGAATATCCAGGGAACAATGAAAGGGATATCTGGTGAACAACAAAGTGAATATTCGTTGAACAAAACAAAAAAGGAAAGTCAATCATGTAAATAAATTATTTTGAGGTTTAAAAATCGGATAAGTCTGTGAATCTAGTATATCCCTTATCAGGTAATAGGTATAAGGAAATTGTACAGGAATGAGTTACGAGAGTACTATATACATATATATATATATACGGAGGCAGATGTTGTTAGTGGCAAGGTGGAAATACTTCGGCGGATACCATTGCGTTTCGGAGGGCTTTTTGGGGCTTTAAATGAAGGAGGTGCCTTGGTCTTTATGCCTGCAAATTTGATAAAAATATCCATTTTCATGAGCGATAACTATATAACATTGAGTAAGTAATGTGCATATCGGGTACAATGCGTAATTTAAGCAAAATTCAACTTAATATGGTGTACCAGCTGTTGAATATAAAAATGATATTAATATAATTTTGCTAAACTCTAAAGCAAATGTGCATATGAATATAGATATGAATAATGAGTGACTTCATACACAAGAAAATCCAGAGAGAAAAACAAATAACGGGTGAAGTTATTCTGAGTATCTCTTGTCATGATTTACCAGAAAATAAAACAAATGAAGATGAGATAAGCAATACAAACGTATTATACATGTATATATATGTGGCTACACGGGTTACACACCATTTCCAGAATTGTGGGGAGGGGTTGGTGCCCTATGGTGAGGCGGTGGTATTTCAGGGCTATGAACATCCATTGTTTGTCCTGATATTACTGTAAATTCAACGAATTGTGTTTTTATAGGTCAGTATCATGAAAAATAACATGTTTTATAGGTCAATACCATGAATAATAACATTTTCCTGGTCCAAGTTTTTACAGAATATCATTAATCGTAGCAAGTTTGCATAGAAATACGAAGAATTCATTTTCTGAATGTTTTTATCTGCAAACAATTTTCACCAAGTCACAAATCATTTATACAATTAACATCGAGATCGTGATATATGTATATATTATACTCTTAACCAGTGCGGGATACATTTCCGCTACATGTCAAATTCAGTATTTAATTTTCCCATTAGCAATTGAGAACGGTTAATTAACTTTATACGCAGGAAATGCGCTGATTCCGAATATATAAACATCACGTCATAATTGACAGACATTTCATTTCAATGAGGTATTTAATTTACACAAACAGCATTAAGCTAATAGCAAGAACCTTGTTCCTAAATGCATAAACAGGTATATTAAATTAAATGTTATGTTACTTAAATTGTTTCATTTTTAGTATACAACTGCCTACTTACGAAATACATATTTAATTACAACGCTCAACAAGGTTAACTGAGTGCGTTCAGAGTACATATATGACCATATTCTTCAGCAAGTTCTAGCTTCTGAATAACAGTATTAGCACAGGTTATATAAATATATATTAACCTATATAGTGGTATATTGTTAAATATTTTGGTTCGGTTGAATAAATATGTATCTTGGAACAAATTACTTGAAATAAAATACAATAGTCTGCATGTCTCTATATGTTTCTCTATGACGTCATTCGAAATATGAATATACGTTAAAACACCCAAGGCAAAAAACATGACCTCCAGAACTGTATTATGAAACCCGATTCCTTGTATACCCTTTAATCGTTTATGTTACTTATAATAAGGTTGATGATTGTTCGTGCTAAAAAACGTAATTCTTTATTTCTTTATGATAAAATATGGTCAAATTAC
Source organism: Pecten maximus (assembly GCF_902652985.1). Classification (NCBI taxonomy): domain Eukaryota; kingdom Metazoa; phylum Mollusca; class Bivalvia; order Pectinida; family Pectinidae; genus Pecten; species Pecten maximus. Next base: position 4,336,996 of record NC_047023.1, on the reverse strand, counting down.
GATCGTGGTATCTTTTCAACGAGATACATTGAATACATATTCCATTATTCCTTGCTTGAAGTGTCGAAGCATGAATGTTCATAATTCCTTCAAAACTCAAAAAATAGTGTACCTCGTGTTTTGACTTTGAATGATAAGATCCTATAATATATTTCACAATTTCTAATCAGTCAGTGGGCTTCAAATTACAATGAAAGCATTGATACTTGAATATAGTTAAATATCTTGAGAACAGTTTGGAGATTTGTTACGGACTTTACGACGGATACAGGTTGTTAGTTATCAAGCTAATATTGTAAATACCAGAAGATTTCAACGGTATTTCTTGAGTTTTTAGCACCGGTGCATCCACTGATGGCTGTATAACGTCTGTGAATGATAATATGACTTTTATGATACGAGGCATAAATGATGTCTTAGAGTAAGTAAATGATAATATGACTTTTATGATACGAGACATAAATGATGTCTTAGAGTAAGTAAATGATAATATGACTTTTATGATACTGGACATGAATAATGTCTAAGAGTATGTAAATAATAATACGACTTTTATGATACTGGACATAAATAATGTCTTAGAGTAAGTAAATGATAATATGACTTTTATGATACTGGATATGAATACTTTGTTAGCGTATGTAAATGGTAATATGACTTTTATGATAACGGATATAAAAACTGTGCTAAATGGTAATATGACTTTTATGATACTGAATATAAATACTGTGCTAGGGAATGTAAATGATAATATGACTTTTTATGATAACGGATATAAATATTGTACTAGCATATGTAAATGGTAATATGACTTTTATGATAATGGATATAAATACTATGCTAGCATATGCTCTAGTCTAACTTCGTGACAATATATATAATCTACATGAACTAGCGCTGTGTGCGTTAATATAACTAATACATTTCACGAGTGTGGTATCTGACATTTGCGTAAATTTCACTGCTGCTGTGAAATTAACCAAATTACTAACCACACAAAGTGATGTTTTACTGCAGAAACTATTAATTGTTGTTTGTTTCATTTTCATTCCAAGCAAATACCTAAAGTACTACGGATGTCCAAAATAATCTGAAAGTTATGACTTTACTATTATGATCTGTTTATAACTTTATCAAACTTTTTGATAGGTCAATTTGATATACATTAATTTTTCTCTGATCATTGGTGTTAGCTGTCAAAGTGTTATATTTTATTACGGTGAAACTTTTTTTGTTTTTTGTTTTTTTTTGTTTTTGTTTTTTGTTTTTTTTTAACTTTGATATATCGCAATGATGAAAATAATTAAATGTACTTTCACGTACGAGAATGGTTACAGTCAGCCAATAATGAGAAATAAGTGGTAGGTGGGTAGGTGGCTAATGTACAGGAATACAAAAGAAATCGGCCATGATACAAGGTGCTTAGAATATAGGGAGGGAGACCAGGGTCCAAGCATATACTATCAGGGGTTAGTAAAATATATATGGAAACACACCGGAAGGCTCCATAAGTGGGGGAGCCGGTGCCATATAACTTGGTGGCTGTATTTCAGGACTATGGGCGTCCATTGTGTGTCCAGGTGTCACTGTAATTTGATAATAGAGCGTTTAGAGGTCATTAACAAACGTACATAACAATATCAGGAATTCAACTGTATCAACCTAAACTGATTCACTTACAAACCATTAACTTACTGTCCCGCAGTTAGAACATAGGAATTCAACTGTATCAACCTAAACTGATTCACTTACAAACCATTAACTTACTGTCCCGCAGTTAGAGCATACGAATTCAACTGTATCAACCCATAACTGATTCACTTACAAACCATTAACTTACTGTCCCGCAGTTAGAACATAGGATTTCAACTGTATCAACCTAAACTGATTCACTTACAAACCATTAACTTACTGTCCCGCAGTTAGAACATACGAATTCAACTGTATCAACCACAACTGATTCACTTACAAACCATTAACTTACTGTCCCGCAATTAGAGCATACGAATTTAAATGTGCACTCTGGTCAATTATTTCGGCTTAGTAAATATTTAACAAATATCACAGACGTGTTAATGAAAATAAGAATTAAGCGGCATTCACAATGATACAAACTAACCTCATATCCTAATCATACAGATACCATTACTACCGAAAACAATGTGTCAATATCTATTCTAATGCAGTAGATGGTCCCTGGTTTTCCAGTGCGTAACTTGATGAGCTAGGGAGGCCTGCAGTGCTTGGCATTTATCAAAGTAGTAATTTATATACTACAATATTTACTTACTTTTGTCAAAACCAGGCTTGTCGTTTTCATAGCCTAAAACAGGGGTCGCTTCACAAGGTGGTGGTGGAGTTTCCTCTCTTTGTTTTGGCGGACTGGCTTTAGGATGAACATGGAAGTCTTTTTGCCATGAGGCTGTGGAAGCAAAGGATATGTCATATAAAAAATAAGTGTACTTCACTGACCACAGCCATTTATGTGAAGGCTATATGATTACCAAAATGGTAGATATACTGTTCCCGACATTCGCAAATGAAACAACAGGAATAACAAATGAATTATGTATTGATATTTTGTATATTTTTGTCAATTATGTCATTCATATTCATTTCACAAGATAATAATTGTATAAACGAATCACACATTTAAAGACGTGTAACCGAACGCATCATAAGCATGGATCTGAATGACACATTTCGAAAACATTAATTCAATCCCTGTACTTTCACAGCATATTTGCATTTTAGTGAAGAGTATCAAGGTTTGTATATATGATATTAAATATTTACTTTACTGTGACGTTTCTTAGCAAAAACCAATATCTTTTGGCGTTGAAAATTAGAGAGAATATCAGGGACCCCATCCTCCCACCTCAGTCCCTCCCACCTCCGTCCCTCCCAACTCTGTCCCCCTCATCTCCGTCTCTCCCATCTGCACCCCTCAAACCTTCGTCCCTCCCACCTCCCGCTCTCCAAACCTTCGTCGCTCACACTTTGCTTTAAGATACATCAATTATTTTTCAACTAATTCCCTCTAATGTAAAAGCACCTTGAGGTACAAAACATTTGTCTTTGCTGACACAAATATTTTCCATATAAAAAATAGAATTGTAATTGACATGACAAGTAAGTTGTTAAAATAAATATCAATACTGTGATCCACACTGTTCAACGCTAACAGTGATCTGGATCAATCCTAACAAGAAATTTGATTTTCTGACATTCACCTCAAATCAATATTTCTGAAAAACTTTGTTTAAGGTATGTATAAAGAAAGCACTTAATCATTATTCAATGATATCCTGACTTATATCAATTGATGCGTACCTCGTAGCAAAACAAAATATATCTAAATATATAATCAGATACATGACAAGCAAAAATGAAAATCTAATACACGCTAAATCGCAAAATGTTTTATTAAAGCGCTATTTAGCGTAAGTATTAGCTTGCTGTTTTCGCGACTCGAAAATTGGCGCGAAATATAAATTAAACGTATTTGTTCAGAATAACCTACCTGCTGTTTGGGAAGATTTTTTAATCCGCGTCGGGTCGGGCATACTTGCACGTACATGGGGTGGCAGTTCAGTGCGACCGCCCTTTCGCATGGGGGCGACAGTATGGCTACCAGTCATTTCATGGTGCAAGTGTCTGCTACTACGGCCAGGTTCTAAGGTGCAAATAACGTGATATATACATTCAAATATATTATTAATATCTAATCACTATTGTTAATAGAGTTAATGATTCGCTAGTCCAGAAATGTGTTAGGATAATATTATAATACTAATGCTGTTAGACAATGAATGCAACAACGACGGTATCGATGACATCCCCCCCCCCCCTGTTTTCATAAAGGCAAATCTCAACTTCTGAGGAAACTACGACATGGGTCATATCTTTCTCTAATTATATCTTACGTGTATTTAATTAAACATGTTTTATTCTATTTTCGAAAAGGGGTAAAGGAAAATAGAAAATAGAAAATTATTTTTTTTCATAACAGTCATAACTATTGTCGTGATTATAAACGTCGACAAATCGACAAAGAGTTAGCAGTTGCAGACAAGCATCGGAATGTTTCCATTCCTTAAACCCGGGGCGAACATTAACTTAAACATTGACCTTGTAAACAGTCGTAGAATATTAAAAATAACACTATCTGCGGAATAAACGAGGATCTGGTGTTCATTACGATATAATTACATACATTCTACAAATTTCTACTGTTAGCTGTCATTGTTATCATAAGCTTCATGTGGTTTAGCATTAGGGTAGTCCGAAACATTATTGTAAAAATCGAAAGAATTTAAGACTGCCATAAATGTCGTGACCAATCAGTTTAATGTGAACGTAGATGTTTACATTTTTATATTGTATATCAAAATAACAATCAGTTCTATGAAACAAGCTAATGTCTAGATATGTATTATATCATTATCATTTTTATTATTATATTATTATCCTGGGAAGTGTACAATCAAGTCATTGTAAGTGACAATATTATGTTTATAGCTGGGAAATACAAATGGTCAATTAAAGCTGAATGAAACTATATAATGTGAATAAACATCATGATAATAACCATATCAGATACTATACAGATTATACTGGAAAACACTAAAACTAGTACGATATTATTGTCTGATTTGAATGCGGTCTTGAAATCAACCATACATGTCATTTGATATACCACATCATAGATCTGATTGTGAACTACAATAGAAGTAGTTCTTCCATAATCAGAAACATACGTTATTGAATAAGCGTTATTTCAAATACATTTTACTGCAAAGTTAAGTATCTAAACATTGTAACTAGTATGTAGGTTTATGTTTGTGGCTGTGTATAAATATACAAACTAGACCAAACCTTTAGCCTGAGCTTGTTCCCCTTTAAACTTTCTCATCTCGTTTTGAAGTGTTGCACCCGTTACAGTTTTAGGTCTTGGTACCGAAACTGCGGGTTCGTAGTCGTAATCTTAAATTGAGAATACGTGAACACTCAATATGAGGTATAATACAAATTCACCTTAACACATATGCTACCTGAAGGTATCATACACCTCCTTTTCAAAAGAGTACACACATTTCCACGTGGTTGACAGGTTGATGATAAGTCTTGATTGATCGATTGTGGTAATTAGACAAATTAGCTATAGCATATGTTTATCATTAATTGGAATATTCATAGTTTTATTAATTGGGATAACGAGCACGAAATGAAACCATAACGTTGAGTGTATATTATTAAAGCGTTTTGTTTTAGTCGGAAAGACAACCGTGTTTGAATATACATTCTGTAAGGAACATATATTTATTGCATGAACATGCTCGATATCAACTCATAGTTTTAAGTAAAACTAAAACCCATACGTCTTTCTCATGTTAACATATCAGTGGACATCAATCTGGTTTATTTTTGTTTATTAATCACACAAAACTACAAAATTGATAAACATCCAAACCAGTACCCAGAAGTACCACACTAACGCACTAGATTGCTATGTCTTGTTTATATTTTGACCTGGATGTTCAGGTATATGGAAGAAGAAACCCCACCAGAGACAGTTGTGGACACAATGGTGACATCGTGTACCAGTGAGAGAAAGATGTGTCACCATACAGATAGCTAAAGATTGCTACAAAATGTATATATATTTAAATATGCCAGTAGGTCTCATAGTATATAAGAAACGCTTAATGATGTGTCCGTCATATTCTTCACGTTAAAAACCAGTGAATGACGTAAGTGCAGTCCTGTGTATTTATTCTAAAACCCACTTTAAAATATTACACTTCAAAATAATGAAATCATGTCATGTGATTTGTCTAGATTTAAAAAAAAAAGTCACCGACGGTGGGCCAACGACGAGATGCGACCGTTGGACACACAGCTTGAGTTTACCATTGGGCCAACGTTGACATACGACAGTCGCGTTTGCGCCGTTGGGCCAACAATATAGTGTTATCTGGGAATTGCGAGTCAACAAAACAAAATATTTAGCAACGACGTCCCAGGGCTTGGTGCCACTCTAAATGGTTTTAACAATGCTCAAAGAATTGTTCGTCATGCACGTGCACAGAAAATCAGCATTCATGTATAACCATGATTATAGATTACACAATTGTTTTATTAGTTTCCCGAACGTATTTTTTTTAAGACCAAAATAAAATAGATTCCATCCAAAGTGATATTAAATGCGTGAATAGATGGTATGTATATCATATATTAATAAAAAGCAGCAAAAATTTCTAATATAAACCACACCAATTCGTAAAATCATATATCTAGTAATTTGTGTCATTCACGTTACAAGATATAGAGCGTGTTATTATAAAGGATAGATATAATTCAATTTTTATCATAAATAATAGATATAATTCAATATTTATCATAAGTGATATCATAATATAATTTTATATTTATCATAAGTGATACACTCATTCATCATAAGTGATAAATATTATTTCATACTTTTCCTAAATGATAGATATTATTCGATATTTTTTCATAAATAATAGATATAAAGAAATATTTTTCATAAATGATAGAAATAAACAAAATTATATATTTATCATAAATAAAGGGTCATGACAGAATTTGATTTTTGACATTTTATGTCTATTTTCCCATTTTTAAAAACAAACAAATACTCTCTTAGGGGCTTTGTAGAAAACCTTAGTCGCCTCTAAGTCTATTCCATTAAATGTTTGTTTATTCAGATCTCATTTCATAAGGCGTTGTTTGTAAACCGTCATTTGTAGCCACACACTTCATCTGATACGTGTATCAAAAGTATTCTGTTTGGCGCTTGTTAAATATGCGGTATTTGTGTTTGAAGGCGGTGATAAGCGGTGTTATTAAATAATATCAAAGAATTAAATTGAAAGTTTGTGTTGTAGTCCTTTGAATATTCGAGGTAAATTCAATTTGTAAGCCACGCGTATATATCTTGGTATAAAACGTGATGTCCGTATAGTTTGTGTTAGGTGGATGGATTGAAATACTCACCACGACGTTTTGTGTTACCTTCAATATGTCATTACATGTATGTACTTTGTAAAAGCTTTGACACTCATAATCACGTATATACGTACGTTTTGTCGAGGGTATTTCTTATCTTTTATATCATTTTATTTTATTATTATTATTATTATTTTTAATCATTGTTATTATTATTATTTGATAAAATTGCTAAAGCAATATATTATTAATGGAAAACGTTACCAAAATTAAAAATAATGAAACAAATATGAAGTAATGAACCTTGTACTGACTTTAAAATATAATTGCTACAATAGATTCATTCATTGAATACATATGAAAACAATATAAAAGTGACAAATCTTGAAAAGATGCGTGACTAATGCTATTAATTAGCTATAAATATTTTTTTTAATCGTAAAAAACTATGTATTACAAAAAAACTACATTTTAATATATATTATATAAACATAAATGGTAATATATATCATATAAACTTAAAATAAATCATTAGTGCTCATATATACCAAGATCATGTAAAGCGTATAAATAGACTCACCTGGCGGAGGTTCCGAATTTTTCCTTTCTCGTTCTTCTCGGACCTGGTTCGTACGTGATATAGCTGAGGGATTCCGTGGAGATGGGTCCGCTACTGTAACACGCGAAAAGGAGGATGAAACAATGCCCGGATCTGATCACAAACCAAATCAGATTTAAACCAGAACAATAAGATTAAACAGAAACCAATTTATGCGTTTCAGCTTAAAGCACAACCGGCAGTGCCTATACTTCTCTGGTCTCTATAATTCATTATAATTTATTGATGTTTTTATCTATCACAGCAATATAGCCATCTAAAAGCAGTTCACAAATCATTATCCGTGGTTGTCGGCCTTTTAACAACCAGTCATAGATTTCCTCAACTCCCTTTGAAGCATACAGGCGGATCTTCAGCTAACTCCAATTATATATTTCCAAACAATCATTTTCTGCAATTATCTGTTTTTACGATTTGACAATAAGTCTAAATATAAATAAACTTAATGCTGAATGTTTAATATCCATATTGTAAAGTGTTACTGCTATATCTAAAATGATAACTCCAAGAAATATATTTCCAAACAATCATTTTCTGCAATTATCTAATTTTACATTTTTTTAACTCACAATCAGGTAAATATAATGTTGTTGCTTGATCAGGTCAGTACATCTGTATGTTTTTTAAGTAACCGAATTTTTATCGTAAGGAATGTTTACCTTTTTCAGGCAAGTACGTTGCGTATCCTGAATCTTCGAGCCCGAGAAGGATGAGATCGTTGGTGGTAAGTGATTGGGTGCGATCGGAACCATTTAACTTGATGAAAAATATCATAACGTCAGTCAGATTTGTCATATCCGCGTGCTGCAAATAAAGCATAATACAAATATTACATTTGTTCATTTTTTTCAAAATATTAATAAACTCGATAAGGTTTGAATTATTAAATCATAACGTTTCATGTGAATTAGGCAATAAACTATGTCTCTCAAAATAAGATATACATTTTAAGGAGACTAGTTTAGTTTAATAGCAATGAATATTACTATTCCTTATAACATGTATCGCAATCTAAAACTGTGGAATGTGCTGTATTACGTTTACGTCAATATGAGGAATAAAACGGAACTTTTTTACATGTAATAATTTTTACTGTTCACCGGTTGACCTTTATCAGGTCAACCTCGTGCATTTCATCTTCCGTTGGTGCCTTAAAATATATATATGTTCTAATATTGTAGTTATTTGGGATTAATGGATGTATTTGGGGCCTTTGTGATGAATGCATTTACGGAAGCATATGCAATTAAATGTTTTGTAGTGATGTAAGTTTGTTCATAAAAATGTGTTACGTTGCCTAAAATCATTCTCCCGAAACAAACCTTTGTGTCAACGTCGATTCTAAATCCAGCATACGTCCTAAGCACCTTAAAGTGATCACACACAGGTATTCTGTATAAACAAAAGAAGAGTGATCACAAACAGGTACTCTGTATAAATACATGTTCACAAACAGGTATTCTGTGTCAACACGTGATCACAAACAGGTATTCTGTATAAACACATGATCACAAACAAGTATTCGGTATAAACAAATGAAGAATGATCACAAACATGTATTCTGTATAAACACATGATCACAAACAAGTATTCTGTACAAACACATGATCACAAACAAGTATTCTGTGTCAACACATGATCACAAACAGGTATTCTGTGTCAACACATGATCCCAAACAGGTATTCTGTACAAACACATGACCACAAACAGGTATTATGTGTCAACACATGATCACAAACAGGTATTCTGTACAAACACATGATCACACACAGGTATTCTGTATAAATACATGATCACAAACAGGTATTCTGTGTCAACACATGATCACAAACAAGTATTCTGTATAAACACATGATCACAAACAGGTTTTCTGTATAAACACATGATCACAAACAGGTATTCTGTACAAACACATGACCACAAACAGGTATTCTGTATAAACACATGATCACAAACAGGTATTCTGTATAAACACATGATCACAAACAGGTATTCAGTATCAACACATGATCACAAACAGGTTTTCTGTATAAACACATGATCACAAACAGGTTTTCTGTATAAACACATGATCACAAACAGGTTTTCTGTATGAACACATGATCACAAACAGGTTTTCTGTATAAACACATGATCACAAACAGGTATTCTGTATTAATACAAGAAGAGTGATCACAAACAGGTATTCTGTATAAACAAAAGAAGAGTGATCACAAACAGAGACCTTTGAAAGCAGTACAGGTTTAAAATATCTGATAGACAAATGGGGAGTTCATGGCAAAATGATAAATACGTGGGTTAGCTGCAGTTTGTTTAACGTCCTATTAACAGCCAGGGTCATTTAAGGACGTGCCAGGTTTTGGAGGTGGAGGAAAACCGGAGTACCCGGAGAAAAACCACCGACCTACGGTCAGTACCTGGCAACTGCCCCACGTAGGTTTCGAACTCGCAACCCAGAGGTGGAGGGCTAGTGATAAAGTGTCGGGACAGCTTAACCACTGCGGCCCCAAACTGCAGAGCTTCTGGCAACTTATATGCCGTCAAAGATGAGTGACGTCACCGTCTAATATGTAATCGAATAAATAAAGACTCATTCAAATTTCACAAACCCTTCTGCTTGCAATCTGAAAGAATACAAAATAATGTAGGAAATCCATTGGTTGTTAAAATCATTTATATTTGTATATAATATTGACAATAGCTGGGATTCCAAAAAAAATAAGATTTGCATTGTGTTACTAAAAAGAGGAATTTACCTGTCCTTAATCCCAGAACAGTAGCTGATGACGTAGGTACCCTGGGACGCCGATTGAGCACTTTCCCTCATCAAAGTATTCCCATACTTCGTACCGACCTTTGTGAATATGGCCACCGCTTTCTCGCGGGAACAGTTGGAAATGAACCAGCTGGGATACACGTCATCCCCATTGGGATTGTTTGAGAATTTGTGTCTCTGAAATATTATTGTCTATCGTCTTTATCGTAAACAGAAAGAATCCGAAACAGAAATATCTTTTAAAAAAAAGATTAACGGCATAGTTGTAATGCTGTTGGTTATTCAACGAATTAATGCCTTTAAGCAGACATATACACATATGTCTCTGGTTTCAGCACGGATAACAAAATTATATCAGTTTGAATCATTTTTGGTGATAATAAGACTGCATTTGAATCAGGAATATAATTTTATTAATGTGTCATTTGAAAAGATACATTCACTAATTCAGCTTGCATTCAATCTTGACTTTGTTTCGTTTTTAACTGCATATCTGCATTTTTCATTTACCGCTACATTGACCAATCACATACTTAATTTTGACCAGTAACGCCACCTGTCGCGTCATATCCGAGGCCAAAAGAATATTATACGACTATGCCGAAAAATGCCTAGACCAATCAACTCAAACAAGCTGAACTACAAATAAAGAACTGAACGAACTCCAAACAAATTTCTTCAGCAGGAGGAGCTGATCTAAACACCATAGTACGTCAGTATTATTTTGTGATGTCTGATCACAAGATCGGGTATATTTATACCACGTAAACCGAACTATGAATCAGTTATGTCGGTCAAGTGAGGTTTATGACTTGTTGTCGCCGATTTCCTTAGACGAGATTTCTGTATATATTCAGAAATGGAAGAAGTCTTTTTTTTTTTTTTTTCCTTTTTTTAGGTTCAATGAAATTGTTGAAATGGAAGAATGGAAGAAGTTACCTTGCCTCTCCCTCCCTCACTATAGGCAGAGCTCGTTCCACTTCCTCCTGAGGAGCCACCGGAAGCGGAAGTGCGTTCCGTAGTTACAGTTACACTACTGATAGAGTCATGCAGAATGCCACTGTCCCTACTGAAGTTTGTGTGCACGCTCCGTTGAACTTCCGGTTCTTTTGTGGTCCGCCGTAGTTCCGCACGGATGAAACCCATTTCTTGAATACAATCTGTTGGAAGGTCAAGGTCGGGAGGTATCAAATCCTACAACAGAAATACAGTCTTTATTACAATATGTCGGGAGGTCGAGGTCTTGTGTTATCGTACCCTACAACAAAAATACACTCTTCCGTGGTAAGAGGTAGAAGCCTTTCCTGAAATATTGTTGTTCAGAAATCATCAAATCAGTGCAACTAGATAAATACAAGAGCATTTACATAGTCCTAATAAGGCAACTGTGGCTAGGTAATGTTCTTCATTAAATCTGGACAATGAATTGTGGGTAGTAATCTGTCATAATTAAATCTAAATAACTATCATATGTGGCTAACAGGTTTTCATAATCAGTTATAGTAATTAGCAACTGTGGCTAGTAAGTTTTCATAATTAAATCAGAATAATTCAGTGTTGAGGTCTATATAAGAAAGATCCTCGCCATTGAAACGACTAAATTAAGATAAGTTTTCTTACCTTGGCTGCTATGGAGATGTACCCTCGCCATTGTTACTAAATTAAGATAAGTTTTCTTACCTTGGCTACTATGGAGATATACCCTCGCCATTGTTCCATCGCGGATTTTTTGTTTGTCTGAAACATTAAATTCCACCAATAATGTAGAAATCTAACTTTGATAACTCCTGCTAAAGACAATACTTAGTGGATGACATGTTTAAATGCCCTAAATGAAAAATGGTCTTGTACATTTGGTCTTTTGTTCATGCGAGATATCAAATCTGTAAACAAACATTTGTTTCACGAATACAATACATATATAAAATTAGATACAGACAGTCACATAAAAAAGTCTCTACACAAGGGATTTTTTTTTCAGAATTTGATTTAGAATCCAGGACGGGAATCAGCAGAAACGTGTGGTCTAAAAAAAAAACCTGTTTAATTACATCCAATCCATATTCCCTGCATCCGTAATATCCAGAGTCGCTAGACTATATAGGTTGTGTTGAGATGTCCACTATTTGATATAACTACATGTTGTACGTTTTTGCTGGGTTTATCACCCCAAACAAATGTGTTAAGACAGATCTGATTGTAGGTCTTTTACCTGGATTTATAACCCGCGAAGGGAATATCCAGAGTCAATTTAGACGGTATCATTTTGTAGTAGTTTGTGGCTACCTCAATAAACATCGTTGCGTGTTATTAGAACGAATAAGAATAAGGTAAATCGCCGATGGACAAAGTAGTCCGGTTTCTCTGCTTCCTGACAACCTTAGGTAAAGATCGAACCACACACCTCGGATCTCCATTAGGGGATGGATTTGTCCTCCTGTCTCTAGACAGAACTGAGGATGAAGGACATCAAGACTATTAAAAGTTTCGATTGTAACTTCAAAAAAAAAACTTTGTACGTGTTCAGACGATATTTGATATGTCTGTTAAATTATGACATTTCACAATTTACGACGTAAATGTTTTACAGTTCGTTTTGATAACCCACACGTTGGAGCAATGTTTCAGGAAGTATAATATTAAAGAAATTACCTACATGTATCACTTTCATCTTATGTGAGGGAACTTCAATTCCACGAAACTTTATTTTAAAGTGCGCATGATTTATTATAAGAACGACATTCGCCGCGAACCCATATATCACGCCTGTTGCCCAAAATGACTTTAAATCATTGATGAGTCCCTACTTTTTTAAATACTGTTTAACTAAAAACTGAACAAATAACCTACCAAGATAAAATGTTCTACATGAGGCAGACAGTTTATATTGGTAGGTAAGGATTGTCTAATACATGAGACAGCTGATAAATAAATCTCTCTGAGGTTCAAAAGTTCTTCTGAAACGCTTTGTAGCACGGACGGCTAATCAAACAATATATCCTACGATTTGTATACTATATATGCACAAGGATCCATCTTATTTACAAGAGGTTAGTTTTTGTTGTCAATTTTGTCCTTAGGTGATCCCGGAGTATGGTGTAAAGTATACCGTTGACTGTCTTCGATATGTCATGGTTCAGTGAACAGTCATGGATGTTGAAGATATCGTTTCGTTGTTGTATGTAATATACTCCTTGACAAAGGCAAATCCTAGCGCGCTTCATTAAATTTGCCTTTGTCCAGTTGGTACCGTCAGCCCATTACTGCCAACTGAAAGCTGTTCATTGCTTAACTAACGCAAAGTAACCAAATATTCTGCATTCATTAGAGGTTCATGATGTATAAATGCAGTAGGCCGGCGACTATAATGTACGTGGCATCATGAATGACTCATGGGACAGAATCATTCCAGTGTTTTACTTGATTTCGTTACGTAATTTATTTCCAAGGTGACACACCATCCTCCGCATTATAAAACATTTATTTTGAAAATAAAAATGAATCATTAAATTGTTCATGCGTTTCTAAATTATACATACGTATTTTAAAATAGATAAGTGCTTTAAAACAAACAAATGTTTAAATTCAATACGAATACGTGTATTTTCAATAGTCCAAGAGTCCGTCGGATATCCCCTGAGATTTCCCCGTACAATAAGTATACAAGGGTTTAGCAGTCATTTACCTTGAACTTGACGTTCGACTCCATATTCCTGTCCCTCGCAAATATCGTAAACACATAGCCTCCATATTTCTTCTCTTCTTTTTCCCGTCTCGTAAATACCGTGTTAGCATTTATAGGCAGCTTTCCAATGTGCTGAAATATGTAAACGAAACACACTTGTTAACTCTGGAAAACAATGGGGTATCAACAGGTACGTAACAATGTTATAACAATAGAAATATCTCCACAGGTACGGAACTATATTATAACAATAGAAATATATCTAGGAATATATAATCTTATAAAGGTAAAAATATAAGAACATCAATCTTATAATGATAACAAGAGGCCCATGGGCCTTAACGGTCATCTAACAAACACTTACAGCAGGAAAAAACCCTCAATCAAGCATCATTACCATAAAGTATCTATACGCAGTCCGTTATGTTTCAGATAAAATTTGTTCTTCATCCATCTTGGCTTAAAGGAAGAGCAGCATCTTTATTCAAAGTTTCAACCAAGATTCCATATTTGAGGTCATGCCCCTCTGCCCCAAAGAGTCGGACATCGCCCTTCCCCAATGATGTTTCATACTAAATATGGTTGTAATCAATTAAGGTATTAAGGAGGAGTGGCGTTTTAAAGCAATATTAACCTAAGTGCTCCTTTTGGGGTCCCGCCCTTCTTCACCCAAGGGTCGGACCTGTCCCATTTATATAAATTATGATTGCTGTCCTCTTATGATGTTTCAAACCAAAATTTGGTTGAAACCCATTTAGGCATTAAGGAGTAGCGTTTTAAAGTTTAATATTTTGGCGAAGTTCCCTATTTGGGGCCTCGTCCCTCTGTCCCTAAGGGGTCACACCAGCCTCATTTATAAATTGTGATTGCCATCCTGTTATGATATTTCACACCAATTTTAGTTGTAATCCACAGAAAGGTTTAAGAGGAGTAGGGTTTTAAAGCAAAATTTCAGCAAAGTTCCCCTTTTTGGGCCCTATAGCTCAGTCCCTATAGGGCCACACTACCCTCATTTATATAGAATATAATTGCCCTCCCCAATGATGTTTCACACCAAATTTGGATGTAATCCATCCAATGGTTAAGGAGGAGTAGGGTTCTAAAGCAATAATTCACCAAAGTTCCGTTTCTTGGGCCCTGCCTCTCAGGCCCCAGGGGTCACACCAACCTCATTTAAATTAAATTTGATCGTCCTTCTCCCACTGATATTTTAAACAAAATTTGGTTGTAATCCGACCAAGGGTAAAGGAGGTGTAGGATTTTTAGGCAAACAAGAGGCCCATGGGGCCTGTATCGCTCACCTGGTTTGATTTGACCAAATGTCAAAATAACGTTCATGTTCAATTTGTTTTGTTTGTCAACATCAAACAATGCTATATATGGTTATAGTGTGGGGATCCTAACTGCTCTACGTTTACAACATGCATTCATAACGTTATGATTAGTAGTGATTTAAAGAAATTACATCTATATTTCCCCTATTGAGCCCCGCCCCTCCGGCCCCTTGGGGGTCAGAGTCACCATTAATGCAAAATCTGGTTCCCTTCCCCAAGGATGTTTCTGACCAAATTGGGATCAAATCCATTCAAAACTTTATGACTAGTAGCGATTTAAAGGAATTATCTCTATTTCCCCTATTGGGCCCCACCCCTTTGGCCCCTTGGGGGTCGGAGTCACCATTAATGCAAAATCTGTTTCCCTTCCCCAAAGATGTTTCTGACCAAATTGGGATCAAATCCATTCAAAACTTTATGACTAGTAGCGATTTAAAAGAATTGCCTCAATTTCCCTATTGGGCCCCGCCACTCCGGCCCCTTGAGGGTCAGAGTCACCATTTATGCAAAATCTATTCCCCTTCCCTCAAGGATGTTTCTGACCAAATTGGGTTCAAATCCATTCATAACTTTATGACTAGTAGCGATTTAAAGGAATTACATCTATTTCCCCTATTGAGACCAACCCCTTTGGCCCCTTGGGGGTCAGAGTCACCATTTATGCAAAATCTGTTCTCCTTCCTCAAAACATGTTTCTGACCAAATTGGGATCAAATCCATTCATAACTTTATGACAAGTAGCGATTTAAATGAATTGCCTCAATTTCCCCTATTGGGCCCCGCCCCATTGGCCCCCTCAGGGGTCAGAGTCACCAATTATGTAAAATCTGTTCCCCTTCCCCCAAGGATGCTACTGACCAAATTGGGTTCAAATCCATTCATAACTTTTTTACTACTAGTGATTTAAAAGAATTGCCTCAATTTCCCCTATTGGGCTCCGCCCCTTTGGCCCCTTCTGGGTCAGAGTCACCATTTATGCAAAATCTGTTCCTCTTCCCCGAAGGATGTTTCTGACTAAATTGGGTTCAAATCCATTCATAACTTTATGACTAGTAGCGATTTAAAGGAATTGCTCAATTTCCCTTAATGGGCCCTGCCCCTTTGGCCCCTCGGGGGTCAGAGTCACCATTTATGCAAAATCTGTTCCCCTTCCCCCAAGGATGTTTCTGACCAAATTGGGTTCAAATCCATTCATAACTTTATGACAAGTAGCGATTTAAATGAATTGCCTCAATTTCCCCTATTGGGCCCCGCCCCTCCGGCCCCTTGGGGGTCAGAGTCACCATTTATGCAAAATCTGTTCCTCTTCCCCCAAGGATGTTTCTGACCAAATTGGGTTCAAATCCATTCATAACTTTATGACTAGTAGCGATTTAAAGGAATTGCTTCTATTTCCCCTATTGGGACCCGCCCCTTTGGCCCCTTGGGGGTCAGTGTCACCATTTATGCAAAATCAATTCCTCTTCCTCCCAGGATGTTTCTGACCAAATTGGGTTCAAATCCATTCATAACTTTATGACAAGTAGCGATTTAAAGGAATTACCTCTTTTTCCCCTATTGGGCCCCGCCCCTTTAGCCCCTTTGGGGTCAGAGCCACCATTTATGCAAAATCTGTTCCCCTTCCCCCAAGGATGTTTCTGACCAAATTGGGTTCAAATCCATTCATAACTTTATGACTAGTAGCGATTTAAAGGAATTACCTCTATTTCCCCTATTGGGCCCCGCCCCTTTGGCCCCTCGGGGGTCAGAGTCACCATTTATGCAAAATCTGTTTCTATTCTGCCAAGGATGTTTCTGGCCAAATTTGGTCAAAATCCAATAAAAACCTTTTGACTAGTAGCGATTTGAAGCAAATGTTGACGGACGGACGGACGGACGGACGGACGACGGACGACAGACGACGGACGGACGGACGACGGACGCCGCACCATGGCATAAGCTCACCGGACCTTCGGTCCAGGTGAGCTAAAAATCACCAAAGTCCCCCTTTCTGGGCCCGCTCTTCTATCCCTAGGGGTCAGACCAGCCTCATTTATACAAAACATGATCGCCCTCCCCAGTTGATGTTTCACACCAAATTTGGTAGTGATCCGCTTTGGGGTTAAGGAGGAGTAGCGTTTTGAATGTAAAAGTCTGACGGCGGACGATGACGGACAGAGCACGATGACCATAGGTCATCCTGACACTTTGGGTCAGATGACATAAAAATCTAGGAACATTCCATCTTACACCATTAAAAATCTAGGAATATTCCATCTTTTAGTGAAAGTATTTCAAAGGATATATACCGTATGTCTGCTTTGATAGAAAAGCGTCCCTGGTAATGAACCAGTATTATCAATGGTATACATGCAGATCACGAAGTATCGAAAGGTCAAATCTCAACTGCTGTCGCCTTGTGATTTGACCCCTGATAAAACCTAGCATATACATGTATGTCCTATTTATCATTGTGTAATGATTGAATATAGAGCTTTAAATTCGTACCAGACAAAGACAAACTACAGTCAAACCTGTCATATGTGACCTTCCAAGGGAGTCAATAAAAAAGGTCACATATGACAGGTGGTCTCTTAATCCAGGTTCAAAGAAAATTACCCGAAAAGGAAAGTTCATAATTATTCTGCCACATATGTAAAATCTATCAGCTACAAGTATTAGCACATATATGAAAAGGAATTACCTCAGTCATCAATTAAGATTGTGAATAGAATCAAATCTGTAAGAGACCTCTTGAGGAAAACGAAAGAAAAAAAGAAGAAAAAAAAAGAAGAAAAATCACTATTCACTTAATGAAATAAAATGCTTATAATAATGGACAATATATAAAAAATATCCCCATTTCTACATATGTAGTACAATATTTATTTTTATAAATTTGATTCATTTTCTTTTATTTTCAATAATATATATAGGGTCTATTTAAATTCTTTTAGCATATTACAATAATAATTTTTTTTTTAATATAAAAAATAATCAAAAAGTTTGAATGGCTAATTTGATTATTTCCAGTGCCGGATACATTTACAAAAAAAAAAAAAAAAAATTTGGCATTCCTGAATTCCTGGTCCGGACTTCCGTCCGGATTATTAGTCACGTAACTGCATTTCCTTCATAACGATGGAGACGTTTTTAACTGCCAAATATCTGTCCTAATGTCTCAAAAAGAACATAAATTTCAGTTAAACAGTAAGTTGACTGTTTATTCACTCACTTTTTCATACTTCCCAAGCAAATGTTTGTATTTTTTCTATCAAAATTTCGTGAAAATCGTCTGAATGGCGAGGACGTTTTTTCGCCATATCCCATCTCCTTTCATTCTTTAGAAGTAAAGTAGTTTCGTTCGTTTTGGGGTGTTATCAGGGCAAAGATAATAAATTCAGTACATTTTTTGAGACAGAATAAGACATTTTATGCATTTCTGAAGTATTTTTTAATCTTTGAAAGCAGACAAGATCGTCCGGTTTCTTCTTGATTATGACTTCTGCTTCCGTTTTAAAACTCGGAAAGTCGCTGAAAAAAGTCTCTTTTCAGCATTTGGGACACGGAAATGATGGTCGTTAGTCGCGTCTGACAGGTAGTCGCTTAATTCAGGTCATTAGTATAGTAAATAACGTTGGGAGGAAAAAATACGGTCGCATATGAAAGGAAGTCGTTTAATTCAGGTGGTCGCTAAGGCAGGTTTGACTGTATATCGTCAATGGATATGCGGTAATGCCCCTTTCATCTACACAATCGAACACGCCAAAATTTAATTTGGACGTATTCCCAGTCATCGAGCCTTTTACCGGGAATTTCGTAATATGACATTATTACTTCAATCAAGTATTATATCGGTCCAAACCCCATAAAGACGTCACATATTTTAAACTTCCTGGTTTAAAATGGCCCGTGACTACCTTGTAAACCTGGGTGATTAAAAAAGATTTCGGTGAAAGATAAGGTGGGATATTTATGGGTTTATCGACACTCGTTGGTTCAAAGGGGTGATACATCGACATGTATCGGCATTTAACGGGGAATATATATGAACATACAACGTAAATACTGGGTTGAAACGGCGAAATTAAAAGCGCAGATTCTACGATATTTTCTCACAAAATATCGCCCGTTTTAATTGATATAATCACAAAATGAATAGTGAAAAAAAATGTATATACATTTGTAACTTGAATGTTTGAATGCTGAAAATCGGTAATAGTTATTACCGGTATATGTTAATTATGAGTTGACGAAAATTCAGCTCCAATATCTCCTCAATTACAACAATAGCAGCTAAAGAGGCTTACCCTCAGACGGACCGGTAAACGGCACATCTCCGATCACTAAATAAACTTCAGTACACGTTTCTATGTGACAAAATTAGAGGCTTTCCGACTTTATTTCTTGAAAACAATTACAGAATATGTATTTAAAAGACGTTTTAAAACTCAACCTGAGAGGGAAATGTATGGAATATAACGGCAAATCTTCTTTGTAAATCGCCGCTGCCTTTGAAGTTATCACTGTGCGGCACTGTGCACGTGCTTGTTTCTTTGATGTGTCAATCAAATTAGACTTATTGCGGGTTGCGATTAAATAAATAATATTTAAAAATGAGGTTTTAATATCACTTTTCAGCGTTTTATAAGGAAAATAAAATGAAAAACTCAACAATTCCAACAATCTGTCATGTGTAAAAAATCTTTTTCTATTAGCCAATTTTTCTGATCTCTCTGCGGGCAAGCTTCTTTAAACAAGAAAAAAAGTGTAAACCTCGGGGACTAAAGTCGACAGTGACTAACACCTGGTAACATACAGGTTACAGTAAACCTCAGGGACTAAAGTCGACAGTGACTACCACCTGGTAACATACAGGTTAGTGTAAACCTCGGGGACTAAAGTCCACCAGCAGTGTCTACCACCTGGTAACATACAGGTTAGTGTAAACCTGGGGGACTAAAGTCGACAGTGACTACCACCTGGTAACATACAGGTTACAGTAAACCTCGGGGACTAAAGTCCACCAACAGTGACTACCACATGGTAACATACAGGTTACAGTAAACCTCAGGGACTAAAGTCCACCAACAGTGACTACCACCTGGTAACATACAGGTTACAGTAAACCTCGGGGACTAAAGTCGACAACAATGACTACCACCTGGTAACATACAGGTTACGGTAAACCTCGGGGACTAAAGTCGACAGTGACTATCACCTGGTAACATATAGGTTAGTGTAAACCTCGGGGACTAAAGTCCACCAGCAGTGTCTACCACCAGGTAACATACAGGTTAGTGTAAACCTCGGGGACTAAAGTCGACAGTGTCTACCACCTGGTAACATATAGGTTAGTGTAAACATCGGGGACTAAACCACCAGCAGTGTCTACCACATGGTAACATATAGGTTAGTGTAAACCTCGGGCACTAAAGTCCACCAGCAGTGTCTACCACCTGGTAACATATAGGTTAGTGTAAACCTCGGGGACTAAAGTCGACAACAGTGTCTACCACCTGGTAACATACAGGTTAGTGTAAACCTCGGGGACTAAAGTCCACCAGCAGTGTCTACCACCTGGTAACATACAGGCTACAGTAAACCTCAGGGACTAAAGTCGACAACAGTGACTACCACCTGGTAACATACAGGTTACAGTAAACCTCGGGGACTAAAGTCGACAGCAGTGTCTACCACCTGGTAACATACAGGTTACAGTAAACCTTGGGGACTAAAGTCGACAGTGACTATCACCTGGTAACATACAGGTTACAGTAAACCTCGGGGACTAAAGTCCACCAACAGTGACTACCACATGGTAACATACAGGTTACAGTAAACCTCAGGGACTAAAGTCCACCAACAGTGTCTACCACATGGTAACATACAGGTTACAGTAAACCTCGGGGACTAAAGTCGACAACAATGACTACCACCTGGTAACATACAGGTTACGGTAAACCTCGGGGATTAAAGTCGACAGTGACTATCACCTGGTAACATATAGGTTAGTGTAAACCTCGGGGACTAAAGTCCACCAGCAGTGTCTATCACCTGGTAACATACAGGTTACGGTAAACCTCGGGGACTAAAGTCGACAGTGACTATCACCTGGTAACATATAGGTTAGTGTAAACCTCGGGGACTAAAGTCCACCAACAGTGACTATCACCTGGTAACATACAGGTTACAGTAAACCTCGGGGACTAAAGTCGACAGTGACTACCACCTGGTAACATATAGGTTACAGTAAACCTCGGGGACTAAAGTCGACAACAGTGACTACCACCTGGTAACATACAGGTTACAGTAAACCTCGGGGACTAAAGTCGACAACAGTGACTACCACCTGGTAACATACAGGTTACAGTAAACCTCGGGGACTAAAGTCGACAACAATGACTACCACCTGGTAACATACAGGTTACGGTAAACCTCGGGGACTAAAGTCGACAGTGACTATCACCTGGTAACATATAGGTTAGTGTAAACCTCGGGGACTAAAGTCCACCAGCAGTGTCTACCACCAGGTAACATACAGGTTAGTGTAAACCTCGGGGACTAAAGTCGACAGTGTCTACCACCTGGTAACATATAGGTTAGTGTAAACATCGGGGACTAAACCACCAGCAGTGTCTACCACATGGTAACATATAGGTTAGTGTAAACCTCGGGCACTAAAGTCCACCAGCAGTGTCTACCACCTGGTAACATATAGGTTAGTGTAAACCTCGGGGACTAAAGTCGACAACAGTGTCTACCACCTGGTAACATACAGGTTAGTGTAAACCTCGGGGACTAAAGTCCACCAGCAGTGTCTACCACCTGGTAACATACAGGCTACAGTAAACCTCGGGGACTAAAGTCGACAACAGTGACTACCACCTGGTAACATACAGGTTACAATAAACCTCGGGGACTAAGTCGACAGTGACTACCACCTGGTAACATACAGGTTAGTGTAAACCTCGGGGACTAAAGTCGACAGTGACTACCACCTGGTAACATACAGGTTAGTGTAAACCTCGGGGACTAAAGTCGACAGTGACTATCACCTGGTAACATACAGGTTACAGTAAACCTCGGGGACTAAAGTCGACAGTGACTATCACCTGGTAACATACAGGTTACAGTAAACCTAGGGGACTAAAGTCGACAACAGTGTCTACCACCTGGTAACATACAGGTTAGTGTAAACCTCGGGGACTAAAGTCGACAGTGACTACCACCTGGTAACATACAGGTTACAGTAAACCTCGGGGACTAAAGTCGACAACAGTGTCTACCACCTGGTAACATACAGGTTACAGTAAACCTCGGGGACTAAAGTCGACAGTGACTATCACCTGGTAACATACAGGTTACAGTAAACCTAGGGGACTAAAGTCGACAACAGTGTCTACCACCTGGTAACATACAGGTTAGTGTAAACCTCGGGGACTAAAGTCGACAGTGACTACCACCTGGTAACATACAGGTTACAGTAAACCTCGGGGACTAAAGTCGACAACAGTGTCTACCACCTGGTAACATACAGGTTACAGTAAACCTCGGGGACTAAAGTCGACAACAGTGTCTACCACCTGGTAATATACAGGTTACAGTAAACCTCGGGGACTAAAGTCGACAGTGACTACCACCTGGTAACATACAGGTTACAGTAAACCTCGGGGACTAAGTCGACAGCGTCTACCACCTGGTAACATACAGGTTACAGTAAACCTCGGGGACTAAAGTCGACAACAGTGTCTACCACCTGGTAATATACAGGTTAGTGTAAACCTCGGGGACTAAAGTCCACCAGCAGTGTCTACCACCTGGTAACATACAGGCTACAGTAAACCTCGGGGACTAAAGTCGACAACAGTGTCTACCACCTGGTAACATACAGGTTAGTGTAAACCTCGGGGACTAAAGTCAGCCAGCAGTGTCTACCACCTGGTAACATATAGGTTAGTGTAAACCTCGGGGACTAAAGTCCACCAGCAGTGTCTACCACCTGGTAGCATATAGGTTAGTGTAAACCTCGGGGACTAAAGTCCACCAGCAGTGTCTACCACCTGGTAGCATATAGGTTAGTGTAAACCTCGGGGACTAAAGTCCACCAGCAGTGTCTACCACCTGGTAACATACAGGTTACAGTAAACCTCGGGGACTAAAGTCGACAGTGACTACCACCTGGTAACATACAGGTTACAGTAAACCTCGGGGACTAAAGTCGACAGTGACTACCACCTGGTAACATACAGGTTACAGTAAACCTCGGGGACTAAGTCGACAGCGTCTACCACCTGGTAACATACAGGTTACAGTAAACCTCGGGGACTAAAGTCGACAACAGTGTCTACCACCTGGTAATATACAGGTTAGTGTAAACCTCGGGGACTAAAGTCCACCAGCAGTGTCTACCACCTGGTAACATACAGGCTACAGTAAACCTCGGGGACTAAAGTCGACAACAGTGTCTACCACCTGGTAACATACAGGTTAGTGTAAACCTCGGGGACTAAAGTCAGCCAGCAGTGTCTACCACCTGGTAACATATAGGTTAGTGTAAACCTCGGGGACTAAAGTCCACCAGCAGTGTCTACCACCTGGTAGCATGTAGGTTAGTGTAAACCTCGGGGACTAAAGTCCACCAGCAGTGTCTACCACCTGGTAGCATATAGGTTACAGTAAACCTCGGGGACT
The DNA here is from genome assembly GCF_902652985.1 of Pecten maximus. NCBI lineage: Eukaryota > Metazoa > Mollusca > Bivalvia > Pectinida > Pectinidae > Pecten > Pecten maximus. The sequence goes on along the minus strand of NC_047023.1, from coordinate 4,312,936 downwards.
AAAGTCGACAACAGTGTCTACCACCTGGTAACATACAGGTTACAGTAAACCTCGGGGACTAAAGTCGACAACAGTGTCTACCACCTGGTAACATACAGGTTACAGTAAACCTCGGGGACTAAAGTCGACAGTGTCTACCACCTGGTAACATACAGGTTACAGTAAACCTCGGGGACTAAAGTCCACAGTGTCTACCACCTGGTAACATACATGTTACAGTAAACCTCGGGGACTAAAGTCGACAGTGACTACCACCTGGTAACATACAGGTTACAGTAAACCTCGGGGACTAAAGTCGACAGTGACTACCACCTGGTAACATATAGGTTAGTGTAAACCTCGGGGACTAAAGTCCACCAGCAGTGTCTACCACATGGTAACATACAGGTTACAGTAAACCTCGGGGACTAAAGTCGACAGTGACTACCACCTGGTTACATACAGGTTACGGTAAACCTCGGGGACTAAAGTCCGCCAGCAGTGTCTACCACCTGGTAACATACAGGTTAGTGTAAACATCGGGGACTAATCCACCAACAGTGACTACCACCTGGTTACATACAGGTTACGGTAATCCTCGGAGACTAAAGTCAGCCAGCGGTGTCTACCACCTGGTAGCATACAGGTTAGTGTAAACCTCGGGGACTAAAGTCAGCCAGCAGTGTCTACCACCTGGTAACATTCACCTGTGTGTTCCGACTAAAATATAATATAAATCAGGTGTGTTGGGTAGTAGACTAGTGTAATACTTACCGTTTCACCCGTGTGTTCCGACTGATCCGTAAAGAAAAATACATATCTGTTCCTCTTCAGTACTGACCAAAGTTGCTGCAATAAAAAATACATTCATAAAATAACAAAAACACAAAAACAAAAAACAAATAAGAAAAATTGCAGTTATGAATGTAAATCATGAAGCAGTGTTGTATCCATGTTCTTGTAAATTATTGTTTGTATGGGTATAAATTATTGTTTGTGTGGGTATAAATTATTGTTTGTATGGTATAAATCATTGTTTGTATGGGTATAAATGATTGTTTGTATGGGTATAGATTATTGTTTGTGTGGGTATAAATCATTGTTTGTATGGGTATAAATTATTGTTTGTGTGGGTATAAATTATTGTTTGTATGGGTATAAATTATTGTTTGTATGGGTATAAATCATTGTTTGTATGGGTATAAATTATTGTTTGTATGGGTATAAATGATTGTTTGTATGGGTATAAATGATTGTTTGTATGGGTATTAAATTATTGTTTGTATGGGTATAAATTATTGTTTGTATGGGTATAAATTATTGTTTGTATGGGTATAAATTATTGTTTGTGTGGGTTTAAATGATTGTTTGTATGGGTATAAATTATTGTTTGTATGGGTATTAAATTATTGTTTGTATGGGTATTAAATTATTGTTTGTATGGGTATTAAATTATTGTTAGTATGGGTATAAATTATTGTTTGTATGGGTATAAATTATTGTTTGTATGGGTATAAATCATTGTTTGTATGGGTATAAATTATTGTTTGTATGGGTATAAATCATTATTTGTGTGGGTATAAATTATTGTTTGTATGGGTATAAATCATTGTTTGTATGGGTATAAATTATTGTTTGTGTGGGTATAAATTATTGTTTGTATGGGTATAAATTATTGTTTGTATGGGAATAAATTATTGTTTGTATGGGTATAAATTATTGTTTGTATGGGTATAAATCATTGTTTGTATGGGTATAAATTATTGTTTGTATGGGTATAAATTATTGTTTGTATGGGTATAAATTATTGTTTGTATGGTATAAATCATTGTTTGTATGGGTATAAATGATTGTTTGTATGGGTATAAATTATTGTTTGTATGGGTATAAATTATTGTTTGTATGGG